>NW_026592118.1:9500776-9579613 GCF_907164565.1 Psammomys obesus
GGAAGGTGGGTATCTGCCTGCAGTCTAGGGAAGTGGGTATCTGCCTGCAGTCTAGGAAAGAAGGTGTATAAACATAGTCTTAGAGAGCGGGCGTATGCCTGTGTTCCTCTGGGTCGTTGTAGATTATTTTTACCCATTTATTTAACAAGTATTTTTTGGAGGTGTTGCTGCTGGTAGCCTCGGGCCTTCCCTCTGCCTCCAGGAAGTCAGCCATGACTGCTTTCCTCTCTCCCCCTATGCTTTCAGCTGCAGTTTCCCACTCAGTTTTGGGCTTTTCCTATGTGTTTGATTTCCCCATGGAGGCTGGCTGTGACAGATATAATCCCAGCTGACCCTCAAGGAAGCCGCTTTTCTGTGACACCCTGGGTGTACCTATTCTGGCACTCCTGGATGACTGTGATGACAGGATGCGCACACACACACACACACACACACACACACACATACACACACACCACAAACACAGATACACCGAGAGACAGAGAAATGTCTCTTCCTTGAGGATCAGCATGATGTGACGGTACCCAGTCACCCACGGGAGCATTCTGGAACTCCCTGGCTCTCTGCCTCAGCGAGGCTCCTCTCCTCCCTTGTCTTGCTGTTTTGTTGTCGTGGTCGTCATCCAGCACTGTGTCCTCTGGGCTTTGCTGCCTGTCCAGAGGCGACCTCTCCATGTCTAGATGTCGAGGTCTAGGTGAGCAATCCCCTAGCCTACACTGCATATCATCCCCTAGTACCACCATATCGCACAGCCCCAAATTCTTGTTAGCAGGGTCTTGCACATGCTCATGGTGGGCTTCCGTAGGACAGAAAGAGCACAAAAGACAAGCACGCTAAACAGGATTCAGAGCTCAACGAGTCCCTCTTTGCCCTGTGGGCTCTACTTTCACAAGGCAGAGTAAGAATTTGGTGATGGTAACTGCCAACTGTGGAACTCCCAGACCTGTGCTGTCATGGAATGGGTGTGTAAACCCCTTTCTCCAGGAGTGTCAAGAGCATGCCAGTAGCATGCCCTTCCACAAGAGAGCGGCCTCTTCTTTTTGGGTTTGACCCTCCTGGTTGCCAGCATTCAGCTGCGTGGCTTCATTGCTGTCTGCTGGTGTGGAGAGACAGACTACTAGAAATCTGTTGAAAGTGTGCTAGACTCCACAAAAAAAAAAAAAAAGCATGCCCAGGTAAATTTGAAATTCAGATCAACAGGAAACGCCTTTATAGTGTATGCTCCATTTTATCCATATTTCAAATGCAACTGTTTATCTGGTGACTGTGAACAGGAATGGCTTCGGAATTGTGTTTATGGAAGGATCTGAGAAAAAAACTGTAGGCCTGCATCTTTCCATCTCACTTCATGGAAGTGTGCCTCATTATCCTGCTCAGACATTTGCCTCCACCTTAACACAGCGTGGGAACACGCCTGAGATACTTCCCTCCCAATTCCCCCACGCCTGAGACTCTTCCCACTCAATCCCCAGGCTCTTCAACCAGGAACTAAGGGTTGTTCTTCAAAGCTTTCAAAGTTAGCAGTCATGACTCTTCCTAAAATTCGAGACTTCTTACCTGTGTGGCGATAACATTTCTTACTGAATATCCAACCTAGCCACAACCTGCCTCTCTGCTCAGAGGAAGTGCTTCGGCCACCTGCAGCGTGTGACCCCTGGCGTCTCACACAAGCAGAACTCTGCAGACTGTTCTGCTTAGCTGAACTGTCCTCATTCCTGGTCCAGTTCTTAAAAGCTTTATGATCAATTGGAAAATTCGTGTTATTATCCTGACTCCCACCCTTGTCTCTCACATTGCCTTGCATGCAGCAAAAATGCTCCAAGATGGTACCATTATTAAAAACCCAGGCAGCAATGGAGAATTTCTGCATAGCAATAAGTGATCCATTAAATACCCCTGAAAGTGTTCTCACTGTAAAATGTCTGTCAACATCATCTCAGATAGTTTTTATCAAGTACTAGTAGTAAGACATTAAAAATGACAAAAATGTCTTTAATCTATTTTTAAAAATGTAATCATCTGAGATACCATTCACTTCACAATAAACAGTGGTTCCCCAGACCGGTCCGTCCAGCTGCAGGCCACTCGACATTTGCTTTCTGAAAGATCCTCCGTGGTCTTGGCCCCACTTCTCTAGGTAATGGCAATGGCTGCTCTTCCTCAGACGTGGGACAAGGACAAATGTGACAGCACATCTCATTCTTTTTAGTAAAACAAACAAATGCACCACGCCCAGTCATTAACCAACTATCACCACAGAAAGAGACAGACAGACAGAGTGGGATGGATGACTCCTCTGTCCATCTGAAATCCAAGCCGGCGATGGCCAGCACACAGCTGAGAGTGGCGCCCACGCTCTTCATGTGTGCTTTGGTTGTGTACGCTGTGAGGAGAACTTGAGATCACATGCAGAAGACCAGGCTGGAAGGCTGCACTTGCAGAGCCTTGGAAACTGAGGGAGCCAGGGAGTACATCCAGGACGATTCCAAGGCATGTCTGGCAGCTGCAATCGATGCCAAGCTTTCCCTCTAAGTTTATTTAAATATTAATACAAATGATCAGACATCACAAGTTTACTAAGCACAGACTGAAGGGCCGATTGTGCCTCAAATCTGTTTGTAGCATTCTTTAGGTATTGTGAGTTTGAGAGTTTGCTTCTTCATCTGCTCCAGTACAGTGGATTTTAGGACACACCCTCAAATCTACAGTGTTCCCCCCCAAAAAAAACCAAACAAATAAATAATGTTTTTATTTAGTCTTTGAAAATTTCATACAAAATATTGGAGCATATTATTCCTTCCCTCAGCTCTCTACACACCCAACTTCATATTCTTCATGTTTTATATAAATAAACCAAAACTACAACAAAAACACCACCACCAACAAGAAAACATAGAGGCAGGTTTGTGTTGGCCAACTACTCCTGGACTCAGGGCCTGGCCTGGAATATAATTAACATACTGGGTGTCGTTTCATTAAAGAAACTGAGTCTCCCTCACCTAGCAGCAATCAAATGTCAAGAACACCTTGGCTAGGGGGTAGTAATTCATGCCTACCTCCCCTCCTCAATGTTAGGATTTTTGTCTAGCTTGAGCTAGGTCTTGCACCTGAAAAGCACACAGAACTGTGACCACTGTGGACTGCCTGGCTCAACAGAGAATCGTGTAGTCACACTATGCATGAAGCTTTGTCCCCATGAAGCAATTCTCCTCTCCCCACCTCCGAGGAACATCAGAAACTCTTGTTTAGTTCTAATTCATTTAAATATATATTTGTATCTATATATATTTGTGCGCGTGCATGTGTGTGTGTGTGTGTGTGTGTGCTTATTTGAAGATGGGTGTGTGAATATTTACTTAGTGTATGTGCACATGTGTGAGGAGGTCAGAGGTCAACCTCGAGTGTTGTTTTTCATGTACTGCCCACCTTTTGTTTTTGAGATAAGTCCTCTCACTGCCCTGGAGGTCATCAAACAGGTTAGGCTAGGAAAGTTTGAATTAGAAATGTTCCTCCATAGTCTTGAGCATTTGAACACTGGATACCTGGTGACACTGTTTGGGAGGGTTAGGAGTTATGACCTTGTTGGAGAAAGTATGCCAGCAGAGGTCGGTTTTGAGAGTTTAAAGACTCCTGCCACAGTGAATAAGTTCTTTCTGTTTTGTGCTTACAGTTTAAGATGGAAACCCTTGGCTTCCTGTTCCTACCTCCATGCCTTTGCTCCACCATCATAAACGCCAACCTGTGGAGCAGCACGCTCAAATAAACTTTCTTCTGTAAGTTACCTTGGCCATGGTGTTTTATCACAGCAATAGAAAAGTAACTAATATGGGCCCACTGGTCAGTGAACCCCAGGGGCCCACCTGTCTCCATCCTTTCAGTTCTGGGCTTACAAATGTGTACCACCATACCTGCTTTATTATTTATTCTTTACAAGGAGCCAGGATTGCTATTCACACCCATATTGACAAACTGGGAAGGCTACTTCCTTGCCATGCAACTTGAGGACAAAAAAATACATGAAAGATCTGCCCATTGTAAAACCGACACAAAGTATAACTCTATATAAATATATGGTGGCTTTGGGGTGTCTAATGTTGAGACTGCTGGCCAGGCATCCTCTACTCCAGAGTGCTAAACAGGAGTGCTGGCGGCAGCTGAAGCAGTTGTGAACCCCCAGGATGCTCCCCTGCAGCTTCAGCAGGACTGCACTATTTTAATGCAACATGAGCACAGTAGAACTCACTGCGATAAGCATAATGAAAGTTCAAAGTGACCACAATGAACAGACCATGCCAGGCGAGCCTCGCAGATGGCAGCCACCGGAATACCTGGCTAAGATTAGAGTTCTTTGAGTCTGGGAAAAGATGGAGGCCAGGCATGTCATCCTTAGACCAGAAAAAGACTTCCAGTCCTTCAGAGAAACCATGAGTCAACTGGATGCTCATGCCCAGATCTCTTTTCTGACCCATCTCTATCTGTATTGTCTTCTCTCTCAGTGGTGTCACAGTCTAATCTCAACACTTTCCACAGCGAATGTGGCGCTAGGTATTCTCCCCGTCCTGGGGACTGATATTTTAACAGGAGCATCTTAGGATAATGGAATACAGGTTTTCAAGTGCAAGTTCAGGCACGGTGAGTTTAGAAGCAGATCCAGATACATGCACACTGTCTGAACAGAGTGTACAACAGAAAGTACTGATCCCGAGAGCCAGCCAGGAGCTGGTGCTATGAGGTGGATACAGCTGATGGCAGAGCCCATGGTCAGGGAAGGGACCCCTGGGACAGACCAATGTTAGGAGATTCTTTGGCCTATTGGCAGAGCCCATGGCCTAGAGCTCCGGGTTGAGAACATCTGTGGAAGAACCCTGTGATCTGAACCTACAACTCAACATTCCAGGGTGGAGACATCTGGGCAGACCATTGTCGGCTGAACCCATAGCCTTGGCTCCAAAGTGTGAGCAGCTGAAGCAGGCCCCTGTAAGAGAAACTCATGTCCCAGTGCTCTGTGGTGGGATCTGAAGCAGTTTCTGCCAGATGAGCCCAAGGCCCAAGGTTCCAGGGCAGGGGCATCTGAGACAGACTTTTGTGAGTAGGACCTGTTATCCAGTGTTTCTTAGTAGGGAAAGCTGTCTTAGGACCCGGTTTTAATGATCAAACCAGAGTCACAGGAAAGAGGTGTAGCCAAGGGCCCTGGCTCTGCATTCATGCCTGCCTGTTGCTGTGATACCTGCCATGATGGTGGTAAATTTGCTCTCTGAAACTCTAAACCCCCACTGAACTCTTTTTAGAATGTATTACTTTGCTTGTGGTGTCTTCTCATAGCAATAGAACAGTAACCAAGACAGGGGCTATGGGGAATGTTGTGAACCTGAGGCTTTTCTTCTGGAATTCTCTTTGTCACATTTGTTTCTGGAACTTGAAGTGTGTTCTTTGGAGGAGAGCTTGAGCCACCTGGTCAAGCCCAGGTGCTGACTGCACTTGGGTTTTATTCGACATTGCATTTCGAACACCTGAATTTCCTCCTGTTATTTTCCCTGGCCCTTTGCAAATGTCTTACATGGAGCAGTTTGGGATCCTTTACAGCTAAGAACCTTTGTCCACAAAAATGACCATTTCAAGTTCCATCTTGTTTCTGTAACAGAATTTCTTAAAGTCTTCTATGCCACCACCTCCAGGAAGAACTCCTATTATAAACACAATGAATGATTCTATGTGAGGGCCTGAGATTTGTGACTTACTCAGGACTGATAGGACCACACTGAGCCATGGAAGAGAGGCGAGGAGCAGGACCAAGAACCAGGGTTGGTGGACATTTTTCTCTGGATGAATGTGCTGCCTCAGTAGCTTTGTCTTCATTTCAGCCCCAGGAAGCTGCTCTGATTAAGATGCACTCCCGATGGCCAAGCTGTCAGTTGTGTGGCACCCGTTTCTTTATGGCCCTATGAAAATACTTGCAATTTGAGGCCTACCCCTTCATCCAGCATTCCCAGTTCCGGATCCCAGGAATTTATACAAGCCTTGATCTTCACAGAGGATTTTTCATGTGGGGTAGAAATAACTCCCCTTAGCCTCAGCCTTGTGCTTAATGTCTAGTTACGCATTATTTTCTGTGTCGTTACGGCCAGCCCACTGGACCCTCTGCCTAAGCTTGCCGTCCACACCAGCACAGTCGACAGTGCCTGTGTGCTTTCTTGAGGCTGCGAAGAGTTGTGGTGTTTCAGATCTGCTAGGTGACATGTCTTCGAAATGACTTCAAATGGTTTCTTCTTTCTGTGGCTTGCATTTCATTGGGAAAGACAGCAGGCTCAAGTTTAGATATTGGGAGTGATGAAGATCCTATTCTGTTGCTGTTTGGTGTTTCTCTCTCTCTGGGTATATGGCTCCAACTGGCTTGGGGGGGTCTTTGAAACTTTCAGTGGTAAGATCACTGCTGCAAACTGATTTCCTTATTTAAATCTGAGCGTACTATCCTGTTCTTAAGGTCTTCCATGTGCCCTGTAAAGAGGACGAAACTCAAGAGCAGACATTAGCTAACTGCACACAATGGAGTGAAAGCTGGGAAGTGGTATCCAAACCCACATTCCTGACTCTCCAGTCCAGACTTGGGCCTCCAGCAGAGCCATGTGAGTGACTTCCTAGACCCCCGTGTTCACTGCCTGCCACCATCTGCCTGCTTAGAGCTCTGCTTCTCCGCTGTTTACAGATAAACAACAAGATCTGCTGGGACTAAAATGATGCTGACATGGGCCTAAAGCAAATGAGTGTTCTCATGTGACCATCTTCAAGGAGTCATTTCCTCAGTTTGGGGAAGTTTAAGGAGTATTAAGGAATTACCCACTCATGAAATTAAGTAGATATTGAGAAAACCAAGTGTCCTACTCTAGAAGCAGAGACGGCAGTGGGGACATGGAAAGAGGCATCACAGTCTTACCTTACCTTTCACTGACCTGACATCTGGCCTGACTTCGGTGTGATGCCTTTGCCATGCGCCAAGCCTTGCATGACTTTAGCAAACTAGGCCTGCTATGCTTTCACTACCACTCCCCTGCAAGTGTCAGGAAGGTCTAGGGGTGACAAGGTGGAAGCTATAATAGAAGAGCTTCATGCTGGACTTCTGAGTCCCCACTGAGCCGATAGAGTTGACCATGGACCAGAAACCTTTGAGCAGTCTGGGAAGCTGGCCAGGAAGTATGAGGGAAGACAGGGTTGACAGGATGGAAAGGAAATTGGGTGGTGGAGTGCTTTGGCTGAGTTACTTGTAGGCATCCACTGGCTAGAACAAGATCACAAGTGAGTCCATCCACAGAATCACAAAATGTGGCTAGATTTGTCCTGGACCCAAGGGTTCACATTGGCTGCATTTGCACTGATGGAAAACGTAGGTCTTTTACTTAGAGTGAAAGAGCTTAGGGTCAGCAGGATCCATTCAGAAAATTATATTTCCTGAAAACGATTCTGTCGCTCTGTGTGTGTCTCTGTCTCTCTCTCTGACTCTTTCTCTCTTCTTCCCTTCCTCTGTCTCTCCCTCCCTCCCTTTCTCTCTCTCTTTCTGTGTGTGTGTGTGTGTGTGTTGTGTGCTCACCCCTGCCTGTGCACACGTGTTTGTGCCAGAGGAGGTCATCAGTGTCTTCCTTTATCATGGGCTCACCATTTTATCCCTTCTCACTGGGCTTATAGAACACTATGGTTTGGGGGTGCTTTTTGCTCTCCTGGTGGCCAGCAACCCACTTCCCAGTGCTCAGGTCACAAGCCTGTGTGACTATGCCCGACTCTTTCTGCAGTTGTTGGGATCCAGGCTCAGGTCTTAGCGCTCCCCTCTAATGAGCCAGCAGCTTCAAACAACTTTCTTCCAGCAAACTTATTGTCGGGTTGAATAAGATAGCATATACGTACACATCAACGGATGAATATGTAAAGAAAATGTGCTAAATGTCGATCATAAAATATTGGTCAGCCATTAGAAAAACAGAATCCTGTTCTTTGCAGAAAAATAAATAGAATTGGAGATTATTATGTTGGGAAATAAGCCAGTCACACACACGGCACGGTTTCTCCCATGTGCAGAATGCACATTCTAGAAGCTCAGGTGTAAGGTCAAAGGGTCCCCGTGGGAAGATGTGCAGAAGGAGAGTGAGTGTCGGGGAAAAAGCATATTTAAGTGCCTGCAGAAAATGTCACAAGGAAGCTTGTCGTCCTGTACAACTGATACACCCTTACTGCTTTTATATTGGATCTAATAACAATAAAAAAGTTAAAAGACTAAGACCAAAAATGTATAGAGTGGCCATGAGGAAGGAGCCTCCTCTTCAGGAACTTACATTCTGCAAGCACCCCTACATTGAGAAAGCTTTGCTTCTTAACAGGCTTCAAACCAAGAGTTACCCACCTCCCACCGTGGTGTTTACTTCCACTTTCTCCATCCTTTCAGTCATTAACTCTCAGTCCTGCACTGAGGACACAGAAAACACGGTGTGACGCGGGCTTTGCTGAGTGACTGACGCCTGCCCCAGAGTGCAGCTTTCCTTTTAATAGGACTTTTGTTTTAGTTGCGTTTCTTAAGCTGATTAGTAAGGATGAGATTTTAATTGGGGTCCCCCTTCTCTTTGTGTCTTTGGAAGACATCAGGGTTTTTTTTTTTCCCCCAACACATAATTAATCAGTGGAAGAAAATCTTCCCAGGAATCGCTTTGTTCTTCCTCATTCTGTAGAGAATTATCCGGTCTTGGTCAAAGCAGGTTAGACCTCCATACAAAAGATATCTTAATGATGTCAAAATGAAGCCTGCATTTCTCACCTTTGGACCAGAGGGAGTGGAAGAGTATCTTTTTCTTTTTGTAAAGTAGCCGGTCTGTGGAAAGCCTCAGGCCCTCGCTTCATTATGGCTGGACTCACACAAATCCGCACAAGTGTGAGAGCTTCCTGCCTGGGCCCCAGAGCAGCAGTGGGAATGGCCCTCCATCGCTGCAGGAATGCATTTATGATCATGCGATGCTTAAGTCTGTTTTTATTTCTCATTTTATGGAAAATGCAGCCGTAATCCCTTCAGAATTCCCCTCTGCTTAAATCTCAGAGAGCGTTCTCGGCCGCCTCTTAACGTCTCAAGGGTCCTTCAAGTTGCATAAGCCCATATTCAACAGGTAAAGCCCACTTTGTTCTGTAGAGATGGCTGAAAATAACGCAAAATTAAAGATTTAATCTTCTGGGGGGCGATGTGGCCTTTCCTTAGTCTGTCACAAAGAAACTGAAAGTCTAGCTAGCACCTCCTCAAGATTCAGGGAAGTCTTTGACTGGCAGGGCCTGCTGCATTGATTTCCCCAAACTATGTTGCTAGAAATTTTATTAATACAATTGAGCAAAGAAGCCAGGGCAGCCTTCAAGACTGTGGGAGAACCCCTTCCTAGTGACAGTGGCTTTCACTAGCAACCCAACTCATAACGTGCAGGGGGAATAAAGGAACCAAGCTCTGGTGACAAATTAAATAATTTTTTTTTTGTGCTGATAGGAAAACCCTGGCCTTACCAACATAACTCAGAAGTAGCAGTCAAAACACTGATATGAGAGGGTGGAGATAAGCAGAGCCCCTGGGAACTGAGCGTGTTCTTTGTTACCTATCATCAGGCATTTCAAGAGATTTTCAAGCAGAATAGTCTATAATTTGAATGAACTCTGCAAATTCAGTGTTTTTTGGAAACATGATAGGAGATATTTGTGTCTGCTACCTTGCTGCTAAGACTTAGCCCACAAACATATTTTGGTATTTACTTATGCAAGCTCTCTGCCCTGTCTTGCGGTATGCAAGGTCCCCTATAGACTCTTGTTGCATTAACTTTTCCTAAGAGATATGAACAAACCTATTCATCCCAGATAAGGCACCAGCACAGTAAAGATCCCACCAAAGTCCACCTTGTGAACCACTAGCGTTATTAGGTTTCCTGACAGAGCATGGGTGAGGGGCTCATGCTCACACGAATGTAGCTGACCCCAGGGCAGCTCCATCACCACAAAAACCCACCATCTTAAATGGTGACCTCATGGAAGCTGCAGAATAGAGAGCCTTCTGCCTCCTATACACTTTAGCAGCTCCCAAGATCCCTTGCAGCTGGAGTGGGGAGCAGGGGAAAGTCATAGCAGGGACATGGGTCCTTTGACTCTTATCCTCTGTGGAATGCTAACAGCTCCATTACCGCTCCAAAAGACCTGGCTGTCACTATATCCTGTATCTGGCTGTTCATTTAGTTACCATGGCTACCAGGCCCTGGTTTTCTCTACTCCAAGATGGCTGGAATGGTTGTGATGTGCCTGGAGGGAAATGCCACATTTCTACTCAGCGTTCTGTCTCTGTCCTTTTGAGATCCCCAGGAGGAAAACTTACTGTCTTTGGAAGAAGGATTCTGAATGGGATGGAGGGAGGTCCAAGAGATGGGCACTCACTAAAGTGGAGAGGAAATTCAGGAATGGAAACCCGACTGATGTCTGCCTAGGTGGGAGCAGTCCTGTGCCAGAGCCCCCTCATGGCTCTCCTGGTGGGAGCTTCAAAAAAGACCCCTTTGCCTTGTTGGTTGCATGCATGGGCTGTGTGGAGGCATCTAGTAGAAAAGAAAGGAGATGTCACCTGCAGCCTATGGATGCTGAGCATAGTCGGATGACACTGAGAACAGGAAACAACTGCAAGGCGATTAAAGCCTGCATCATGATTCCAGGTGGCCACACTGATGAGTAAGATCAGCCCAAGCAAAGCCAGGGGAACCCTGGAACACCCATGGCCCTAGGTCACACACCACACAAGATCCTGAGAGGCATGAGTGGAAATCTGAATAAACCTTGCATAGTGATCAAGAGATGCTGACTAAACAAAACATTCACATATGCATACATGGCTGGAGAGAAAGAACCTGATGGTACAAGATTTTCTTTGCCCTCTCTGGGGTCACACTTCTCCAGTACTGTGTCACGATTATTACGGCCACCAGTGAAGCCTGACACTAGAGACTGAGCTTGCCTTGGGAACAAGTGAAGTGGTAGACCACCCAAATGTCCCCATCTGGGATCTGGAGCCCTGCCCTGTGTTTGGCATACTGTGACCTTCATGTGCCAGTATTTTTATTTGCACCAGCAATGGCATCGGATCAGGCAGCAGGTGCACCCAAAGACACTGTCAGTTGACATGGGGTGCATTCAAGGATCCGTCTCCCAATTCAGCCTCTGAGGGCTGACACATCTCAAAGCACAACTGTTCAAATTGTCAGCACGTGGGTCTCTACTCCGAGTCCTAAGGCATGCACGGGATTAACATGGCCATAGGGAGGTCACAGAGAGCTCTCAGGCTAAGGCCTCTCCTGACAATGATCTTCTGTCCTGCTGGGCAGCTGGTAAGCATAGAGATGGCATAACTCATCCAACGCAGCACAGAAGTCTTGACTGCTGTGCCAATTCTCTACTGTTCTATAACCAACTACAGCATGCAAGACCTCTAGCACTGGGCAGCAATTCACATTCCCTTCCATGCTGTGGACTCAGTCAGGACTGCAAACCAAAAATGTTTCTTTCCTCTCTATTCATTACCTCACTGGGCCTCCTCCTTCCCATAAAACCTGGTGTGGATATACCACCCTGTTGTGGACAATGGTGGAATAAGGAGCCTGTAGATAGATGAGGAAGCTGAGGTAGTTTGCACAGTGGTGCGGAGTGACTTGAAGCAGCTGGAAATCCGGTTTCTATCTCCACAGCAGCCGAGGCTGTCCTACACTAATCCTTTGTACATGTTTGGTCCAATCTCGCACACCCTTCAGTCCTCTGCCGCAGAGTGGCACTGCACTGAAATGGTGTCTGAGGACATACAGATAAGACACAAACAAAATGAGCCATATGCACATTTTCCCATTCCAAATTTCTAGCTAGACTTGACTTTTATCAAAGTATTCCATGTCCATAGTTCTTAGACATCAAATCATGGAGCCCTCAGTTTAGCTGGCTTTATGAGCTGAGAATAGAAAGTATAGATAAAAAAAAAAAAGAAACAGAAAGCTTGAAAAGAGTAATATTCAGGAATGGGAAACCATATCCACATGATTAAAAGTATCTATAAGAACTACAGTTAATATTTTACTCAGAGCTAAAGGACTGAATGCTTCCCCTGGAACTGGAGGAAGACCTGCCTGTTCAATATCAGTGTTACTCAGTACAATGCTAGAAGTGCTAGCCACTGTAATAGGACAAGAGAAGGTGGTAAAGGCATTCGATTGAAATAGATAAAATATGACAATATTCATTTACTGATGCCATGCTTATCTGTAGGGAAAAAGTAAGCGATATACAAAAACTATCTAAATTCAAGTGCAGCAGGTTCATATGACAAAACCTAAATGTTTAAAATCAATTACAATCTTACATGATAGCACTGAACAAATAGATATCAATACTAAAATACAATGTTATGTGTAACTACTCGTAAAAATTAAATGCTCACAAATAAAGCAACAGAGACACATTCATGTGTTGGAAACTTGAACCCAACAGAGCAGTGTGGAGAGGTGGGACCTTTACTAAGTGATAAGACCGAGGACTCCGCCCTCATCTGTGGGTTCATATAATTTCTGAGGTAGAATCACTACCAACGAAATACTTGATGTAGTTGTCTTACAAGAAGAAGAAACCTATGTGGATGCAGGTAATTTTTGCATGGGTTCAGAGCCCAGTCCATACCTGAATACCTCCTGGTTTGGGGGTCTGTGATAAAGCAGTAGATCATGGTAGAAACATAAGATAGAAAAAAAATCACTTCGTAGCTTCCAGGAACCAAAAAGAAAGAGAGTGAAGGCTGGGATCCCAAAGTCTCCTTCAAGGGAATGCCCAAGTAAACTCCCTTCTTCCATTAGGCCCCACCCCTAAAAGGCTCTTCTCAGTCTTAATAATACCAGAGGATGATGACTGGACCTTCGGGGGACACTGAAGAGGCAAGCCACAGCAGTGAGTCTGTAATGGAATCAAATCAGGGTCACACAAGCTTTCTTGCCCTTCTGCCTTCCACCGTGGGGTAACCCAGATAGAAGAGCATAGTCAAACTCAAGCCCCCTGACCTTTACCTTCCAGCCTTCAGAACCTTCTCTTCCTTCAGATCTCACAGTCTCAGACAGTCATTTAAAACACAACAAAGTAGACTGTCTTAGTCAGTGTTCTATTGCTGTGAAGAGACACTCTGACCGTGACAACTCTTATAAAGGGAAACATTTAATCTTAGCTGGCTTTTGGTTTCTGAGGTGTAGTTCATTATTATCATGGGCTGGAAGCATGGTGGCATGAAGACAGACACAGTCCTGGAGAGGGAACTGAGAGTTTTACATCCAGATCTGTAGGCAACAGGAGGAGAACTTGAACATTTGAACCTCCAAAGCTCATCCCCAGTGACACACTTCCTCCAAAAAGGCCACACCTACTTGAACAGGATTTGGAATCACCTAAGAGACACAACTTTGTATGTGTTCCTGAGAATGGTTCCAGAGATGTTTAACTGAGGAGGAAAGGCCCATCCTCAGATGGCATCTTCTGACAGGCAGCCTAGGTGTGTCTGAGGAAAGCCTATCTCCTACCTGCCCCACATTACTTTTCCTGAATAAAAGGGTATCACTGCTATCAGATACCTGCTTTTCATCATGGACTCAACATTAGTGACTGCAATACATCCAATAAATTCTCATTTATGATGTGTGTGTGTGTGTGTGTGTGTGTGTGTGTGTGTATTTACATACTCTCCTGGTCCTGCTCCTCTATAGAACCTTGACTGGCACAGCAGGGTGGGTTTACCCTTTGTTGGTTCTTTTAACTTTCACTTGAGCACAAAGCCAGCACAGGCTCATGGGAAACTTTCATGACTAGGAATTCAGAGAAAGATTCTCATTTTGGAACCATAAAGTACTGGTGAGTTAACATTTAATCTTGTCTGCTAATTTATGAAAGCACAGATAAATCTCTAATTCTATTTTGGAAGACTGCTGTGAAATTCACCTTGATGTGAGGTCCATCAGCTCCTTCATGCTGATATTGAGTTCCATACCTGGCTGCAAAAAGGAAAAAGGCAGAGTTCTAGGGGTTGGTGGAACTCATAGCTCTCTCACAGCATGTCTAGGTGACATTTGCTAATGAAGAGATGAGGCTGGGGTTTTCGATTTTAATTTTACCCCAATCAAAACATCTATTACTACTCAAAATATCAAGCAGACTCAGGATTAGTTTCCTCATAAAAAAAAAAAAAAGGATACCTTATATGTACGTTAACACAGAAACCAAATAGATAAACAAGTTTGGTAGTGATTGTAATGGATGGGAATAGGAACAAAGGGGCCCAACCTTCCTCCAATGGCAACACAGAGACAAAGCTCTTGTCCAATCTCCAAGTGATGTCTAAGCAGGAATCAGGTTTGCTGACTGGCCACAGAAGCCTGTTTGCACCACAAGCAGGCGGGGCTTCTTTGCTCCTCTGTGTCTTTGTGGAGTTATTTCTCCTTTTCACAGTTCTGTAAAGGTTCACTTTAAACTAAACACCCTGCCCCAGCTTCTAGAACTCACCTCAGTGCCCTAGCCTAAGAATATGGCTACAGCGAAGGTTCTCCAGGAGAACATGCTCCCTAAACTGCCAGCCTTTGCCATACAAACAAACAGTTTCAGCCTGGAGAGTTTCTCATTTGGAGATTGGCGAGATAATTTCACTTACAACATTGTTAGCATCTGCAAAGAACAGAAACCACTCACTTTCCTGAGAAATGAACAGAAGAACTCAGCCATTAATTATCACTAATAGTTGCTATTGCTCTATTGTTAAGAGTAAACAAGTTTCATTTGGCAGACAATGTTGGTAGTGTAGTATTGTTAGAATTTGTGTGTGTGTGTGTGTGTGTGTGTGTGTGTGTGTGTGTGTGTGAGGGGGGGTGCTACTAAGCATTTCTCTCCAGACCTGAGTGCTGCATGAGACATGAACATGTACCTATTCACCCCAAAAAGGAAACAACATACTGGATACCACCAGAATCCAAGTTGGTGAACCAATGAGCTTATTGGCCTTACTTATAGGACTAGGGTGAGGCGTAACTTCCAGAGTTTAGATTTGGATGACTCCGAACCAGCTGCATCACCAAACGCCAACCCCAGCATGAGTGAAGACTCAGGAAAGCTGGAACCCTAGATCTCTGCATAACTTGCTGGGAGCTCATCTAGTTAAAAGATTAAGTCTTCCATGCAGTTCAGATGTTTTGAGTCTTTTTACAGCTTATATAATCCTCAGGAAGGAGGTACCCAGTTCACCTACTCAGTTCCAGGGACTTCCTGAAATTTCTGAGTTTATGTCCTCGTCTTAAAGAGCCTTCCTTTAGAACCCACGGCATCTTAAGTCTGAAAGAAAATCACTACACAGCAGTGGCCAATGATACTTTATCTCATTCCAGAGAAAAATATCAAGCTTGTTTGAAGGTCATCTGTGTCTTAAAAGTAATGAGTCATATAAGAAATGGGCAAAGGTTTCTACCACTTAGTGCCAAATACCTCCCCAAGTCTGACTTTTCCTCTCTCAAGGTTTCATGTAGTCCAGAAAGAAGGTATTCTATTTTGAACTCATGCCCACGCCCAGGATTGGGCCTTCCATCACAGAATCTACTGTCCTCCTGTGTAAGAACTTCCATTCTGCATTTGCTCTGTTGAGGCTGTTGGAGACTTCCCAGGATATGCTGAATGTCATTTTAAACACCAGACCAAAGCATAAGGGAACTGAGGGTTCCCAGAGACAGAGTTTATAACTGGCCTCCAATCCTCCCCACTTGAGGAGATGACTCCTGTGGGAGATGTTTTTAAAAGGAAGTAAAACCTAACCAAGAACTAAAGGGGTAGAGTACGTGCAAATCAGGCTGGTGTGTGGTGTGAAAAGGGATATAAAGGCAGGCTTATTGCTCCCCAAAACATTTTAAAGCACTGTCCTAGTTAACTTTAACTGTTAACTGGACACAAGGTGAACAGAGAAGAGAATCTTCATTGAGGAATTTTTCAGATCAGATTGGTCAATGACATGTCTGTGAAGGATTGTCTTGATTGTTAATTGTTGAAGGTGTCACTGTTGGCAGAATTATTCCCTTCACATGTGCTATATATATATATATATATATATATATATATATATATATATATACATTCATATATATGTATATATATGTATGTATATATATGTATGTATATGTGTATATATGTATGTATATATGTATATATATATATGTATATATATATACATATAAAAAACTAGCCTGTAAGCCAGCAAGCAGAATTCATTCATGGTTTCTGCTACTCTTCTTTGGCCTCAGTGATAGACTGTGACCTGGAAATATAAACCAAATAAATCCTTGGCTTCCCTAAGTTGCTTTTGGTCTGATTGCTGTATCACAGCAGCAGAAAGCAACCTGGAACACACAGATGCATTTTCACCCCTCCTGCTCTCTTCAGTACCCTGGACACATGTGGCCTCTTCTTCTCTATCTCTTTGCCATTTTCCTTTGCTTCTCCACTTCTGGCCTGCCCTTCTCTCCCATAATGGTTTTACAGATCCTCCACTGTTTCCAGGACCAGCTCATGGCAAAGAGCTTTTCTTCCTTGATCTGTGCCAAGGTTCATCATATTACTGTCCCTGAGAACATCTCCAGTTTGAAAAAGAATGCGACAAAGGCAAACAAAGATCAATGGTCTAGGAGGCATGGGTATATGTTCTCAAATCCTAGACCTCTGAGCAGACCCCTCCCAGAACTGGTACTTACAGCACTGCAAACCAGTTCCTGTGGCCTACACTGACACATAAAATACCTTATGTCCCAAAGCACAATGGATCAAGAGCCCCTGCTTTGTTCTCTAAGAACTACTCATGGAAAGATGTGCTCTATTCTCAAGCAGTGTGGCAGGCTCCTCTTTTCCTACTGTTGTGCCTGGCCTCTGACAGCCATTTGAGCACATACGCAAAGTACCTAGGCCTGCTCTCCTTCTCTGTCTAGGTGACTAGGTTCTGTCTAGGTGGCCAGCATGCATAGACTTGATGCTGCCAAAAAAAATCCAGGCTCCTGCCTGACCTGGCAGTGACATTGTCTTTACAATAAGGCACAGTGTTCTGTGTGCCTGAGAATCTCTTTTGCCACCCTTGTACCCTGGTGGCTAGAAGGAAATGGGAAATTCATTCTTTCCCTTAGTTCACCCAAAGAGAAAGACCACACACATAAGTAACCATCTTGGGTCACACAATTGGTGATATCTGTCACTGCCCAACCCAGCCACAAGACCCCAAACTCCCAGAGTGGAAACAATTTGACTGGTTTTGATTTGCTTTGCCCAGTTTTAATAGTTAGAAATGGAATTCTGGGTCAGGAGAAGCCTCTGGAGGTCCATGTTTGTCTGAGATGTGTAGTATGATAGAATATTGCCATGGTCCCTACCAAATAAAGGAACAACACTACCACCCCAGCAGCTTCTGAGAACTCATCTGCATTTGTAGATGATTGGCGAGGGTTTCCAGGAGTGCTGTAACTGCTCTATCTACTTAGAAAGCAAATGGTTTCTGAGCATCTCATATTTTAAATCCCTGCTCTCCATACAGCCTTGACTCTGCCATGGATAGGGTGAGGAAGCTCACACAGAAATGGGACTGGCACACTAAAGCCCTCAAACACCTACAATGTTCCCATATCTGTCAAAAATAAAGGGCAACTTTAAAGGGCCAGGGTCCCTTTTTACAGGTACTGCTATGGTAGAGCAGGGCACTGGTCCATTTCTTGGCTGAATTCGCATAGACAGACATTCAGGATTCCTGACCCCACGCTAGAATCAGAGTACAACGTAAAAAAAGATGTCCACCACACATTGTGTTTGGGAATTTCAGCAAAGTGCGGAGGTACTCTCCAGTCACTCTATTGACCCCACTTTGACCATCCAGGAAGGGAGGTCAGAGCCTGGATGGAAATTACACATCTTAGCCATGCTGCACCATTGGCAAACTGATCTGTAAGCCTCATAGTTGCCCGGAATTATGTGCTATATATTGTAAGGGCCCATCCACAAGCGCCCCTGTGCCAGGTCCACAGTTAAGGTTTGTTTATAGTAAATCCAGGATGGCTATTGTCTAGTCCTGAGGCCTCTTCAGTTCAGACTCTGTAGAGCCACAGTACAAGGTCACTAAGCCAAGAAATCATTAGCTGTCATGGTTTCTGCATCATGATCTTCCCTGGTGACCACACCATCAGAAAGGGAAGAACAAAATCCACCTCAGCCTCCCCATCTGGCCTGTGATAGCACAGTACTCCAGGACAGTGGACACCCTCGGTCTGTGTGGAGCACAACCTGTAGGACAGGGGTCCTAGTGTTCATCTTTGCAGGACACAACTAGCTTGACCTGCAACTCTGTTGCCATGGTACCCAAGGCCCTTAGTTTCCATGGCACCACTTCTGGAAGGCGGGTAGAGGAGGCCCCACCTTAAGTGCATGGGTATATATGCCACAAGACCTGTAGAGGGCTTAAAACCATATGTGCCAAAGACAACTAATCCACCAGATGCTGAGCTATGACCACTGTCCTCCCCCTCAGTGCTAGCCTAGCCTTGCTGTTTGAGGATGAGCCCCCGGTGAGACCAAAAGATTAACTTAATGTCAGAAACAGCTTCTGCTGGATACCAGTTTCTCTGCTATCTGCAGCTCCCAAGAGAACTGAAGTGTGTGGAGGTGAGTACAGGGTCTGAAAGAGAAGTCTCAGTGTGGAAGGAGGAAGAGGGAGCCTGCTGGTGGCTTGCCAGGCTCCCAGCCTCACTGCACGCATCTTCCAAACTCAGACTCCAGCTGGACTGTCCGAATGCTGGCGTCAAGTGCTAATGGAGTGCAGGAGACTGATTGCAACCTCTTGCCCTCACAGAACGCCTCTGGTGCTTTGTCTAAAACAGTCCCAGAGGTGTGTGAATGGCACCTGCAGAGCCTGGGAATCCAGTCATTGCTACTATTGGGAACTGATCCCAAATGACGCTGTCATTGTTAGCTCTCCTTTTAATAGGTGCCTGGTCTCACTTACCTACATCTGCCTACCAGAGCAGAGTTCTTCCCTCTCTTTATTGTTTTAGTCTTGACCTCTGGGTATCTACTGAGTGGATGACACTGTCACATGAGTGAGTCCTCTCCCGGCAACATGTCCTGCTTCTACAGAACACCACAGATAGAGTCACTCACAAAAAATAACGTTTCTTTTCTGGGTACTGGGAGGTTTAAGGTGCAGGCATCAGTATCTTGTGGGTGAGGGCTTTGCTACAGGATGGCAGGGTGGAGGGCAGCCCATGGTGATACAGGCAATGAAAGAAGAGAGTAAGAACCAAAACTCACCCTTTTCCCCAGCCCTGGTAAAGACTGATCAACCTCGAGTCCCGGACATTGTCCATCTCCAAGCACACAGCAATGTGGGGATGATATTTCCAAATATGAATTAAGGATCACATTTAAACCACACAGACTTAGAGCCCCCTCATTTTGCATTTGGTGAAACATGACACCACTTTGCTGGGCCTGCCACTTCTCTTTAGTATTGTGTTGGCTGAGTCTTTCTGTTTGGAGTGCTAGTCTACACTCTCTTCTTGTTCTCAGAAGTAAAACAGCTTTCTAGGAAGGTTCTGGCCTCATGGAGGCTGTGATGGCTTGAGTAAGAATGGCCCGCATAGGCTTATATAGTTTGAATGCTTGGTCACCAAGAAGTAGCATATTAGGAGGTAAGGCATTGCTGGAGGCAACAACTGTGGGGCAAGCTTTGAGGTCTTCTAGGCTCAAGCTATGCCCAGTGTGGCACGCAGTCTCCTTCTTCCTTTGGATCCAGACGCAGAACTCTCTCAGCTTTTCTCTAGCACCATATCTGCCTGTGTGCTGCCATGCTTCCCACTATGCTGATAGTGGATTGAACCTCTGAACTGTAAGCCAGACCCAATAAAATACTTCCCTTTATAAGAACTGCTGTGGCCCTGGTGTCTCTTCAAAGCAATAGAACACTGACTTAGACAGAGACTGAGGGAGGAGCTCCCTCACAGGTGCTGGAAGTCCTGACCTTTCTACACACACACACACACACACACACACACACACACGCCTCATGGCCTCAGCAACTTTGGTTCATCTTAACCTGCCTGAATCCTTTCCTTCTGGGTTTGTTTGGGTGCCACCTCTTCTACAGGCTCTGTGTACTCCCAATCTTGGCCCTGAGTAGCCCAATGTGCAGCCTTTTGAGCACTGTTAGGAGGAGATATACCCAAGTTTCTTGTTGTTGTTAGCATATGTCTTCACATACTGATTATATATCATATAGTGAATTGATACACTGTAGATTTTAGACTTTATTGATCTACAATCACCTAGGAGTCAAGTCTCTAGAATGACCATGAGAATTTCTACAGTAAGTTAATTAAAGTGAGAAAAACATCCCTAAATATAGGTGGCACCATTCCATGGGCAGGGGTTCTGGATTTGATTTTTGAAAGATGGAGTGAATAAACTGAAATTAACAAAAACAAATTAAAAAAAAAAGAATACAGAGCATGCAGTCTAAGCCACCTTCTGCTGGTGGGTGATCTCCTTTGCCCACAGCTAGGCACTGTCTACAGACTAGACAGTAAATGGCCTGTCTGAGGTTATTGCCCATATTGGCTTCTGTCTAATACCATATGCTTGGCAGCATCTCCTAATTCGCTGATATCTAGATCTAATTGAAACATGCGGAGTTACTGCTTTCAACCCAGTGTCTTGTCTGTTCTTCTGTCTGCTGTTTGTAATGACATGTCAGGTCAGGGTACCACACTTCAGATGTGTCAGTGTGCCCTGCTGGGTATGACGCTATTCCTGGAAGACTTGAGTAAAAATCTCTTCTCACCCCCCCACCATAAGGAACCCAATGACAGACCAAAGTAATGATACCACTGAATCCAACTTGGTGAACCAATGAGTTTATTGGAGTTACTTTCAGGAGCAGAAAAGAATGAAAGACATCTGCTTCACCAAAGGTCATCTCAGCATGGGTGGTGGTTCACGAAAGCTGGAAACCTGGACTGAAGAGCACAGCCTGCGGGCAGCACGTTGGCCTAAGTCTCTTCTGGGCAGCTCGGCTTCTCTGAGCGTGTCTTTCAGCAGTTCTTCCTGCTTATATATGCTTAGGGAAGTCAGGCCCTAGTGAATCTGGTCAGTTTCATGAAGCTTTTAAGATGTTTACTTTTTGTGTTTTAAGGAGCTTTTTTGCAGAATGGAATATATAACCCCCTTTAGAACAAGTGTGCCTCTAAGATGGAATGTTTTATCTCGAGAAGATTGCTACTACTGTTGTGGTTTGAATGAGAATGCCCTCATAGGCTCATATGTTCAAATGCTTGGCCCCCCGGTCGGTGGAAATATTTGGAAAGAGTTAGGACTTGTTGCAGGCTGTGTGTTACTGGAGGTGGGCTTTGAGCTTTCAAACGCCATGCCATTCACGGTTAGTACTCTGTCTTTCTCCCTCTCCTTCTCCCTCTGCCTATATACCCCCCATAAGGTTTCAACTACCACTCCAGCTCCATGCCTGCCTGCCTGCCTGCCTGCCTATTGCCATATTCCTGTTATGATTGTCATGGTCTCACCTTCTGAAACTGTAAGACCTCAATAAAACTTTTCCTTCTCTAAGTTGCCTTGGTGATGATGTCTCCTTACAGCCATAGAAAAGTAATCAAGACAGCTATGCAAACCTCCATGCATAGCCAACACCCACCATTGATGCATGCATGCTCATCACCTCTGGGCAGATCCAGAGCAGAGGGGCAGGTCCTCAGTGGACAGGACTTACCTCTTTGAGCTCAGGTCACATGAACAGGGACCCTTGGAGGGGGTTCATGTGAAGAACAGCAGCTTGACTCCTCATCACATAACAACATCACAGTCCATAACAAGGCCTCACACTTCATGTTTTGAAACTGATGCTGTCACAAGAGATGAGAGCCTTCTGTGAGTTTCTAGCCTTTTCTCAGAGATGTTCCAGGTGAGCTATCTCAGGAGAGGCAGGAGGGTAGGGGCAGCTTGAATGGACACAGAAATGACACAGACAGTCCTTTCCTCAGAGTTGGAAAGACATATCAGCTGCTCTGAATTTCAGTCCTGGGACATACCCCATCCTAGCAAGCATCCATAGGTACCACGGCTGTGCCTCTGCCAACCATGCCAAATGCTAAGAAGCAAATAAACAAGAAAATTTTGCTTACGTGAAGAGAAGCTATGATTTAAAAAGACAGAGAAGGCCCTGCTCAAATAGCAGGAGAGAGAGAGAGAGAGAGAGAGAGAGAGAGAGAGAGAGAGAGAGAGAACAGCTGGAAGCAGCAGGGCAGCCAGGGGGAAATAGGCTCCAACTCAGCAGAGGGGTTTCCCAGAAGCCTGAGCTGCCCAGAAATTCAGCAACCAGATGCCAAGCAATGCCTCTGTCTGGAACGGCTTCCAGCTTCTGCATCCTAGACTCCACACCACACAGTCAGACACTGCCTGCCTCTACTTGGAGAATCCAGGCTGCTGGCACATCTCGGCACACGTGTCCTTGGTACCTGTCACTGTGCCTCACTCTACTTCCAGGCCTTGGAAATGACTGTGGTCTTTAAAAATAACACCTTAGCTCCAGAGTGATTCTCCCCATTACAGGATTGCTATCCTACTAAAAATTTTAAATAGTAACACCAGTTTCCTTCTGTTTCTCAATGTCACATTCAAATCCCCTTGAAAATCTCAAAATAAGCATCAGGTCTGGTGGTTCTCTAAGGTTTAGGGTTTCTTGTTTTATATTTTTCTGGTGTTACTCTGGTGGGGCCTCATGGAAAGCAGTAATGTGCTCATTTGCTTTGAAATTTAAAACATTTGAAGCTGGCAACCAGGGCTGTGGCCACAGGGTTTTGGAGCAAGGAGGTTTGCCTTGGAGCCCTGGTTGGTTGACCAAAATGAGCAAGGAGCTTGCACACATAAAGAGCAGGATTTACCTCACAACGAGGAACACCAAGACCCCAGGAGTAGACATCAGAGAAGTAGGACTAGGGTTAGGTGGGGTTGACTCTCTTTGTTTTTTTAATACTTGCTATATATGTCTTTTGGCGCTTTGTTTTTGTTTTTGTTTATGAGTCCTGATGTGTAGGCAAGATGATTTTAAACTTGTGATCCCCCTGACCTACCTCTGTATAATCCCACAGCTGGGATTATAGGCTGTGACATCACATCTAGTTACATGTGTTGCTGGAGAATGAACCCAGAAGTGCATGCTAGGCAACGTCCTGCTGAGCCATATCCCAGCCCTGACATCTGCCTTTTATATAAAGTAGAACACAAGAAAGCAGAGACAACTGTGTTGTGGGTTACTCATCTGCTGGTTTCAAATTAATGGAACTTGTCCACAATAATCAAGTCTCCATTTTAAGACTTCTGTCTTCACCTAAGAGCTGGACCATAAAAAGCTACCCTGCCTTGCTCACTATTGTGCTTGGCTTTGTCAGTCAGCCAACTGACTAGAACAAAAGGAGGTTAGCTTGTTTCTTCTGCTGATAAAATACTGGCCTTCCAACAATCCAAGCCCTTCAGTTTTGCAAAGATGCAGACATGGGCCATTTGTAATCATTCGGAGCATAACTGCCTGCCTTCCCTGCTTTGAAATGTCCGTGTATCAACTTCAGTGGGAAAAGGCTCTGCTAGAGAAATTCAAACATCAGATTAGGGGAGGGCAGCCATGCCTTTGAGGATTCCGGAAGAAACATGGGCGACCCTGAAACCACACAGGCTTTGTTTTCTCAGTTCTTGGCATTGTCTCAGGGACTCCCTGCAAGGCGTCCCCAGCTCAGCTCTCAGGCAATGCCCTCTACATCCTGCTGGCTGAGATGCCAACTTCCAACTACAAGGTCACTTTTTGAAGTTGAGTTCCATCTCTGCTTTGATGAATGGATATATCTGAATGAACAGAACACCATGTCCCCCACTGAAGATAAAGTGTCTAGATAGCTAGAGACCAGGGACCCTACTGACTGAAATGTTCTGTTTCCTCTAATTATAGCTATTTTAATGCATATTGGTGGTTCAAATCTATAACAGCTCCATGAGATAATGCAATTGTACTTTAAAAATCTTTCCAGCTTTATAAATTGGAGAAATTAATCAAGTTAAAATAGTCTTAAAGTTCTCAGTGGGATTCCATCCAAGTGGTAGACAAGATGTTGGCCTTTCATTTGGCAGAGAGACCAAGCCTTCTCCTTGCTGGACACCACAGTTGCCAAACACTATTGCTCACTCAGGTGACTGACCCTTTAGAGCCACCACGGCGGCTGTGACCTACATAAGCAAAGCCATCAGTAACTGCTTCAGCATTCATACTCGAAGCTGGGTGGGTGCAAGACGGAAAGGCAGCAGTGTGGATGTGTGGATGTGTGGACAGTTAAGCACTCTGGATGATGCCCTCGACTTTTGAGACAGTCGCTATAACTCAGGGAAATAATTTCCCCTCAGCAGCACCGTAGGAGAAAGGAAAACGCATTCCAATTATCTACTGCTCGTGAGATTTACAATGTCAACAGGCCTTTGTTGACACACGCTTTTCATGTGTGTGCATATGTGTGAGACTGTATGTGAGTGTACATGACCATAAGTTACTATTTAAAAACACATCTTTATTTTTCTTAAAAACGCTGTGTCTTTTCTCTTTAAAGTGCTTAAGCTGTTCATTGTGTGTTCTATTGTGTAACTAATTTTGATTTTTGTGCTTTTTTTCCAAAATCAACATGTCTTTATCATCTCTATGAACCATGAATATTGTCCATGTTCACTGCAAAGAAAGAAACCAAACACACACAAAAAACCGAATACAAAAACTTACTCTTAAATAGTGACAAAATAGGAAAAAGGAATTTCATTACCATATGCATGAATATTTTTTAGGTTTTTGGTAGTTAGTATTATAGTCACTATTATGGGTTTCCCCCCAGATAACCTCTTGTTCATATGTGTGTGTGTGTGTGTGTGTGTGTGTGTGTGTGTTTGTGTGTGTGTGTACATGTATGTATGTATGTATGTATGTATGTATGTATGTATGTATGTATGTATATCATGGCTTCCTGGACAACGTCAGTGGATATAGACATATATCACCATTTTTGTTGTTGTCTATTATTCCAGTCTGCATTTATTCAAAATTACTGATGTGAGCCTTCAGGTTGCTTTCAGTTTTAGCCATATTATAATAATGAACAGACAATTTTAGATACATTTTTGCATGTACCTTTCTGTAATCTCTTGGAGATAATTTTTAGGAGTGAATTTACTAGATCAGTTTTCAGTTTGACACATTATACCAAAACAGCTTCTCAGAAGATTGCACCAAGCTCCCCCCACCCAGATATTGCCAAGTCCCCCCTCTTCCTCAGGTATTGCCAGTTTTTTCACTTACCTTCCAAAGAAAAATTATCAGTCTTGATTTATCATCTGTCTGTAATCAGGAGTTCTAAGATTGAAGTGTCGCAGAGCTGTGTTCCCTCCAGAGATTTTAAACTCTTGTTCATCTGCCTCAGAGCCTGCTGAGTCGTGTTCAGAGCCCTCACATACCCTCTCCATGCTCTGAGCTCCCATCATCCTGCTCTTCTCCCTGACAGTTCTGCCTGCCTTTGATAGACGCCCGTGTTTGTCTCCACCCAGGCAATCCAATGCCATCTCACAATACTCAGCCACACTTCCTGTCACATGAGGCTACACTGTATGACAGTTATTCTTGGTGGCTAGCTTAGCTGGGTCTGGGGTCAAGTAGGATAACTCTCTGGACAGGTGTATGAAGGTGTTTCCCGGGAGGATGGCGGAAGGAGGAAGACCGCCCCTTCCCTACTTCCCGAAGCTGCGCAGTACCTTCCATCCACGGTCCAGTGCTTAAAGGCCTGAAAGGAACGGAACTTGTGTTAGTATTTTCTATTGTGCTGCTAAAAACCGGCTCTTTTTCAAAATGCATTTCTAGTTACCTATTTTTATTCTATATGTATGCTCTCACTTCTGTATACTTATTTTATATCCAGAAGATTAATTTTTGCTGTTTAATAGTTCTAGCTGCTTTTTAGCTGAAAGGGGGCCACCACCTCGACCAAACAGCTTCCTCTGCTCAGTTCCCAAGCCCAGAGCTCATGCACTGAGCAGAGTCTGGATGCCCAGGAGACAACACTGAAGACTGTGCACTGACACACTAACTTTTTGAATCTTCTCTGGGAGGAACCTAGAGCCATTCAGTTCTTGTAACATTAAGCAGCAGGGGCCAAAGCATCTGTGGAACATAAGTCTGATTTGATGTGGTCCTGTAATGGTTGGTTTTGCCAACTTAACACAAGCCAGAATCACCCTGGAAGAGTCTCAGTGAGGAATGACTAAAGCAGGCTGGCTTAGGGGCGTGTCTGTTGGAGATTATCTTATCTTGTTAATAGATGTGTGGGAACCTGAAAGTGGGAGGACCCCTGGCTTGGGTCTCGGACACTATAGGAAAGGAAGAAAGCCTGCTGAGGACAAGCTTACAGTATTCTTCTGCACCTGACTGTAGCTGTGACCAGATGCTTCCTGTTGCTGCCTTGACTTCCCCACACTGACAGATTGTAACCTGGGATTGTGAACCCTTTCTCCCTAAGTTGCACAGTGACAGAAACTAGGACAGGCACCCAGGTTCTTGATGGGCCATTATGGCTCTTTTACTTAGGAGGCATGGGCTGACCGCTGCAGTCTATCACCATAGTGCCCCCAGTACTCAATGTCATGCCCTCACATGCATGTGTCTGCACGTGCACCCTGTGTATGACTGCATGTCACAATACATGTGAGAAAGTCAGAGGACAACGCTGGGTACAAGTCCTCAGCTTCCACTTTGTTTGAGACATGGTCTCTTGCTTGTCACCGAGTTCAGCAGGCTAGCTGGTTTGCAAGCTTCCACGGCTTCCCCCATCTCTACTTGCCATCTTGCAGTAGGAACAGTGGGATTATGATGCAAGCTGCTGTGTCCAGCTTCACACTGGCACCGGGGCTTGGAACTCAGGCTGCCATGTTTGTATGCAAGCCGTTTCCCCACTAAACATCTCAGCTTGTTTTCTTTCCCACTTCCTTTCTCCCTCACTCCTTTTCCTTCTCTTTCTGTGGCTGCATGCTGACCTCTTAGAATCCAGCCTGATTTTTCCAACTTGAGATTTTTATTTACAGTATAGAACTTGGTGCATTTCCTGCACTTTTCACTGGATGTTGAGGGGCAAGTCACAGTTTTTCCAGGGTACCTGCTTCTGTATGAAATCACTTTCAAATCCTTTGTTCCTTTCCTTTCTAGTTTCCTTTAGAGTCTGCTTGAATGACCTGTCAGAGACAGGCAGACATCAAGTCTCCCACTTCATTTTGTTTCTGTCCATGTCTTTGAAATTGCTGACATTAATTTAGCTATTTAAAGACAGTATAATTCAGTGTGCAAAAGGTGATAGCAATTATATGTATTTGTTATGAATGGAACCTCTACGATATAAAATTACAGTCTTTGTCTAGTCAGTGTTCTACCTTGATGTCTACCGTGTATAGCATGAACTCTGTGGTCTCTCCTGCACGCATCTATGCAATCTTGCTTTCGAGCTTTCACTTGATCAGCTTATAAGCAACATGCTTTAGGTTTGAGTTTAAATCTCAATGAAGTATCTGTGATTTATTGACAAGTTACAATTCACTCAAGCTGTACTGATACCCCTATAATCTTCTGGGAAGTTGCACCCACAGTTCAACCTTTGCCCACTTACAGAATGCTGCAGAGACCACAGAGCTGAGTTATAAGCAAGAAAGACCCAAATCCTTGCCTACCTTCTAGATAGAAGGTTTTTTGCCCCTGATAAGAGTAGATCCAAAAAATTCCCATTTCTGCTCTTTACCTGCTGCAGACAACTAAGACAAGGTCTTTTCTGGAGTTGCTTATCTGGTCTGCCTAGAAAGAGACAGGTGTGAAGGGCTTGCCCCAGTCTCACACCTATTCTCACATTGCTCTGTGGAGATGTGACCTCCAGAGCTGGTAGGGAGCTGGTAGGCTTCTAGACACCACTGTCATGTTTCTTGTGATCTTTTCCACACCACTTCTGTCAAGCAAGGCATCCTGTCTTTGGCCACCTTGCTTTAGTTGACATTCTCATCTTTCTAGAATATGATTGCAGATTAGGGACATACCAGAGGAAGTCATAATTATATGGGCATTCCTCAAAGGTACAACACTGTGAGGCTTAGGGGGACAAGCCACAGACTAAAAGCTGAATCCTCCATCTCTTTTCAAGAACTACTCCTGGCTCAGACAGTGAGGTCCTCAGACAGTGTCTTCCTGGTTCAGACAGTGAGGTCCTGTCCCACTGCTGCCCACTCTTTCCCACTTTGTACAGTCCTATCAGAGACAAAAGACCTTCAAGACCACCATGAAAGGGAGAGGGAGGGCAGGAATGGCTGTTAGGGAATGAAGACAGTCTCCTCTTCCCCACCCACACCCCTGCTGTTCCACCAGCCAGCAGTACCCTGGTCCTGCGACCAGAAGCTGATGGACACTATTGAGCCTCATGCCCCTGCTCACCTCTCTGTGGTCAGTCAGAATAAGGATGCTTAGCACACATCAGGTTCTTAGAAAAAGATGGGGGGAGAGTCAGAGAAACGAAGACATGGCCCTTGGTTACCTTTAGTGATTACTGTGGGTGAGTGACAGGTATCCTAAGGGTGATGTACAAGCTGTCTGGGGCATCTGAAAAACATGGGCTGCTGGAGGGGGACAGAGAGAAAGACCTACTTCTTTAGCTACTTTCCCAGTCTCACAATGGTGATACAAAGCTGTATCACTCCTCTGGCAAAGGCAGCTGTCCAGCAAGATGGGCAAAACTGGTCAGTGGTTCTCATCTCTGGTAATGGATGGTGCTCAGCGGCACCATCAGGCCAGTACTGACTTTTTCTCATCTGCACTTACAACCTCTAAGTTCAACCTCTAAGTTCAAAACACACCTCACCTGTGGGCCATGTGTCATTTATATCTG
This sequence comes from Psammomys obesus, assembly GCF_907164565.1. NCBI lineage: Eukaryota > Metazoa > Chordata > Mammalia > Rodentia > Muridae > Psammomys > Psammomys obesus. The sequence goes on from NW_026592118.1 coordinate 9,529,840, forward strand.
AAATTATCTCTTTTCATCCTGAAGCCCAGACTCAATGCTGCTTGTCACATTCGGATCATCTAACAAATATTTCCTGATTTAAAAGTTATTTCTTATCTTTGATGTTGTGTAGTTTGATTTGGTTCTTTCGTTTGGGCCTGTGATGCTGGGGATAAAACCCACTGCTTTCTGTGTGCTGGAAGATGCTCTGCCACTGAGTTGCACCTCAGCCCTTCCCATGCCTCTTATTTTCTGCATAATTGAATTTTAAACTCCCAGAAGCCACTCTATTATAGTTTGCCTCATTGATAATCTTAATTTCAGCTATTTACCCGGGTCCCACTGTAATATACCATTATACTCTAAATCCTGGCAGCTCTGAGGAGACTTAGCCAAAGTCCATCATGCCAGCTGGAACAGCAATGGAGAAAAGTGAATGCAGAACCACATCACCACTGCTTTCAGCCAAGATGCTGAGGTCAGCACTGAAAGACACGTAGAGGCTGGGGTTATAGCTCAGTTGGTAGAGTTCTTGTCTAGCACGCACAAGCCATGACTTTGATCTCCAGAATTATAAATCCTGGCCATGGTTGCACATGATTGTAACCCCAGCACTCGGGAGGTAGAAACAGGAGGATCTAAAGTTCAAAGCCTGTGTGAGTTACATGAAACCCTGTCTCAAAAAGAGAAAAGAAAGATGTATAGAAAGGCAGAACACAGAAGAGAAAGAGACCAGGTAAGGAAGGAAAGATCAGGGGAGCCTTGCGGAGAGGGTTTTGGGAAGGATAGATGTGCTGTGTAATCAGGTTCTGTACATCTTTCCACTTTGTAAAGATGGGCACCTATGCTCCTCAGGGAAACGTGGGACCCTCTGTGAGCTGATGTGACCTAATGTGGGGACAGTGATTTTCTCATCAGGTTTACTGTGTTTTAATGCTGCAAGTAACTGGTCCATCATCCCCATGTGGGTAGTCCTTTGCCCTGATGATACTAACAGCAGTTCAAGAAGGCCCGAGACTGAACATTTTAGGAGCAGAGATGGCCCAGTTCTCTATCATTCCCTGGCCATTTGGATGGCTATTTGGAAACACCAACTTAGAGTCCACACTCATGCCCTCTGTGAGGAAGGAAGAGATTGGCTGTTCTGGGTTCCAAAGGAACTCTGTCTAGTGACCTATCTATGAATATCGCTGTCTGAACACACAGCTATGTATTTCTTGTACACCGATAATCATCTGTCACCTGTTCATGTTCTAGTCTGTGTGTCTATCTATCTAGTCAATCTGTAAATCAAGTCTTTCCACTGTCGACAGCAATCATGTGCTGGGATACATTATTTCATATTTTGATATCTCTGAAATCAGAAACCGCCTCACCGATTTAGACACCAAATACTTTGACAAGGTGTCTTCTTTCTTAGTATCACATAAAAAGTAGAGCATCTCATGATAACTCCTTCAGACTCAATGGGGAGTGTTAGAATAACCGTTATTTGGGACAACCCTTTAATTGCAAAACCCAAACTGACTTCCTTAAAGTGGAAGCCCTGGGGGAAAAGTCGTGAGAGGGGGTCCTGGGTAGAAGTGGATTGTTCTTCCATCTCACTGCTGTCCCCTCATTTTCCCTTATACACAGACACACATACATGCACTCGCTTAGGTGCACATGCTGAGCAACTTCCTGGATGCTTGCTCCATAATCTATCGTGTAACATTGGTATGAAGTCCATGGTTTCGTTAGTGTTAGGAACACCTTTGCCTCAGCACTAGAATCTGCTCACCCAACCTCAACCTCAGGGGTGCTTAGCTCAGGCCTGAATGAGCTGTGTAGAATCGGAGGCTGGGTGATACTCACCCTCCTCAGTTCCAGCCTGCTGCTCTCCAATTTAAAGCCCAGCCGGGGATACACACAGAGCCCCTGAGAGCAGTGTGAGGCTGCTCAAAGCTCTCACTCAAACCCCAGCATTGCTGGAGTTAGTGCTGGCTGCCAGCATGGACTCTTCACCACAGGGGCTGTTTCTCGTTCGTGGGGAACCATTTCACATCTTCAGATAACGCTGTATGGAATCCTATTGTGAATGCCATTAGTTGCTTCTATAACATCGCTCCGTGATGAGCATCTCTGCTCATCACGGAAACTTTGCATTGAACTCAGGGCCCAGCAGATGCAGGTATTCAATAGCAACATTACTATATCATCCACCCCATCTATATGCAGTAACCTTGAGGGATTCACTTCTATTCTTGTATCGGGTGGGTTTTCAATAGTGAATGAATGAGGGAATGAGGAAGACATGGAGAGATGGAACAATGCACCGACCATCTTAGTGACATCTACACAGCAGAGTCAAGGAGTGCCACTGGGATCTTGGGAAAACCCAAGTTCATTAGTAAATACTCACAAAATGAATAAATAAGTGCAAGGAGATTTGTTCACTCATTAGCAAAAATGGGCTTTTTTTTGTCTAAAATGCAGAATTCTAAAACTGATGCCAATTAAATGATGCTTGCTTGCATTAAGAGGAGGCCGAAGCTTTAGCCAGATTCCTGGGATAAGACAATAAGGCCACAATGGATGCCAGCTGGGCTGAGGCAGGTACATTTGGTTCTAGCTTGAGCCTACTCTGACCTTCTCATCAATTACTGAAGACAGCAGCTACCCACATGCAAAGCAGGTCAAAGTAATTAAAGGAGCCTACTCTGTCTTCCAGGTTGTAAGAGTGCATTCTCAGGTTTGAGACATGCTAGGAAAAGTAAACAGTATGTATCTATTTTCTCAGTCCCATCCATGGCCTCTTGGGACCACCCCTGGGCCTTAGTTTTATCTTTTAGCAGACACTGTCTTCACGCCTAACAAAGGATTTCTGATCCACACCACTCCCTCCAAGGACTATTTGGTAGCAGAGAAGGGACTAAATCCTAGGCCTCAGCCTTTCTCCTTCCCTCTTGGGACTCTTTTTCATCTCTCTCCATCTCTCAGGAAGATCAGCCGTGACGGTGTTTTCACACTAACATAATATTCAGATTTTTTAGATAAAAATGCCTGTTTTTACCTTATCACCATCACCACCATAATCACTGCCATTAACAGCATGATCACCATTACAATCACATGACTGTCATCATCAACAGCAATTTCCCTTTTCTCCACTCCTCTCAGTTACACCCTGACATCCACTCTCTCCCAGATCTACTCCTCCATTTTCCTTCAGAAAAGAGCAGACCTCCCAGGGACAGCAACAGAACACGGCATAACAAGATGCAATAAGACTAAACACGAACCTCCATATCAAGACTGGACAAGGCAACCTAGTATGAGGAAAAGGGTTCTAAGAGCAAGCAAAAGAATCAGAGACACCCCAATATCCACTGTTAGGAGCCCCCAAGAACACTGAGTGCGGACCTCACTTCCCCTTGTTCTGCATCACCTCCATCTCTTCCCATTTTATATGGTATGCATTTCATCTGCTTCAAGTACTTTCTCAAATGAGTCATATTTTAATTCATTAATTGACTCCATTTTAGCAACGGCCAAAAACTGACATTGCAAATATCAATTAAACATGCTGAACTATATAATGTCATTCACAAATTTCATTTATGAGATGTGGCTAAGTGACCATTAGTCATGAAGATTAGAACAATAGGTTAAGACAACTCACACAAGGAAGAAAATGTTTGCAAATCCTATACCAATAAGAAGGTAATAAAAAAAAAACTATGTAACAAACTCAAACCAATAGCAAAACCCACAAATAATTAATTAAAAAAGAAAGGATCTAAAAGGACTTTCCAAAGAAGACAGACAAATAGCCAATAGGTATTTGAAAATGGCATCAACAATTATCCTGGAAACGCAAAACCTAAGTCACAATAAGATTACAGTCTTAGTGAGTAGGATAGTGATTGTTGAAAGACAGGGATAAATATCAGCAAATAAGTCTTGTTGTAGGGCAGTGGTTCTCAACATGTGTGTCATGGACCCTTTCAGGGCCACACATCAGATATCCTGCATATCATATATTTACATTATAATTACTTCATAATGATAGCAAAATTACAGTTATGAAATAGTGATTAAATAATTCTATGGTTTAGGGGTTTCACAACATGAGGAACTGTATTAAAGAGCTGCAGCATTAGGAAGGTTGAGAACCATTGTTGTAGGGTTTTAGTGTCAGTGTGAATTGGCACATCCAACAGAGAAGACAATGTGAGGCTCTTCACAAAACTAAAAGTAGAAAACCGTGGGATGCAGAAATCCCGCCACTGGACATATGTCCAAAGAGAATTGAAATCATGGTGTTAAAAAGATACTTGCATCCCCAGATTCATGGTGGAGGTACTCATAGTAGCTAGATACCAGGATAGCCTGTGTCCACCAGTCAGAGAATGGGTTAAAACTGTGGCATATAAACACAGCAGTGCAACTGTAGCCTTAAACAAAGACAGACATTCTGCATTTGCTGTAGCTGAGCCTGCAGAAAATAAGTGAAATACACCAGGAAGAAGGGGAGAAATGTCTCTCCTTGTCCTCACTTACAAATGGAAGCTAAGACAAGTGGAGAGGGTGGTGAGGGACCGTCATTACCAAAAACCCAAGGTGGAAAAGCAGGGAGGTAAATGTTGGTCAAAGGTGCAATGGCAAGATTAAGTAATTTCTAGAACCCTGGTGTGCCCTGTGGTGACTGTTGTTACAACAGAATATCATACTTTGTGAGTCATCTTACTCTACAGGAGGCAGCTGTGTAAGGTGGCACATGGGGTCACATTTCACACTGCATTTGTGTTACAATTGTGATTTGAAAATTACATACTACACTTAAAATCCAAAAGATTGCGTTAAAATCCTTGAGATGAGCCAGTGGGCTGACAGGAGCAGTTAAAGGAGCACACACAGCATGGATTGTCTGGAAGGGTCCTCAGATTCTCATCTTCCTGCAGCTGAGAGTTCCCTATAGAGTTTCTATGTTGCATCTGCCTGGCTAGTCAACAAAGAACCTGTTAGCTTGTCTATCCCAGCTCCAGGGCAAGCTCACCTCTGTGTTTGTCCTTGGAAAGCCTTGGTCTTACAATCAGACCTCAATGGTTTCTTTTTCATTAACTCCACTCACTTTGGACAAATAGTAAAAGAAGAATCTGTAGTAAGAAAAGGCCTCTGCCACTGCCAAGCGGTTTCTTAATCACTAAGCCATATCTCCAGCCCAAGTGATTTCTAATCAGGGCCATTTAATCACCTGAAGAGCAGTGTATGTTATGTCTGGACACTGGATACAGTTCTAGTGATACATTCAGGAAAAACACTAACTAATAATGCATTTCATCTCCAGCCAGGGTGAGGTCACCCTTCTGCTGATGTGCTTACTCTATAAACACAGTCCTGATATAGAGCTCCTACACTGTGGAGGATGCCGGGAGAGAGGTTTCCATGGTGACATGCGGCTACGGTGAAAAGGCTTCCAACAGGTGGACTGATTTCTTTGATGAAAGACATCATGATTCTTGCCATATCCTTTACTCTATTTTTTTTTTCAGTAATATCCAGCCAGCATTACTGAGTGTTTGTGACTATGTGCTTGGTAATAAAGAGCAGGGGAGAGCAAGCCGGGGTCTCTGTCCAGGAAAATTGGGCTCTCTTAGCCTTGACACTGATGGCATCTGCAGTAGTAGTTCCTTGCTGTGGGACCACCCCATGCAGAGCAGATTATTGAGTGGCGTCTCTCTCTTCCCGCTAGATACCAGGAGCACTCCCAGACAAGGCAACAGAAAATGTCTCCAGGCAGCTCAAGTATCTCTTGCATGGCAAAATCACAGTTGGGTGGGAATCAAGGGTCAAGTGGAAGACACAGACAAGAGGCAGTTCCCAGATCACTGTTGGGATGGCAGTCAGTGCCATGGAGAAATGGGAGGAAAAGCTGAGCCGATGGAATACTCGGGGGGGGGGGGTAAGGAAGGCTTCCTGGCTTCTAGGTGAGGACACCTTAGCAACTACAGCAGTGTGTTAGGCCTGGGAGGGGACCAGAACTGAGGGCAGGCATGTGGTAATAGGCTAGACCTGGGGTGAGAAAGGCAGAGAACAACAGGAAGCTCTGTGATGCTCATGGAGATGAGGACTAAGAGTCAGAAACAGGCACATGATAGAGAAGGAGAAATCCAGAGTGTGTCTATTTACCAAGTGCTTATCAAGTTCATAGCAGACATAAGTCTACACCATATGCAAAGCCTCCAGGCAGCCGGATAGAAGTAACACTGTGTGGAATCTTTGTTTCCATACTATGTGAGTGTGTGTGTATGTGTGTTATGTTGTGAGGGGATGAGTCAGCTCTATGGGCACATGTAGAGGCCAGAGATCAACACAGAATACCTTCGATAACCACTTCTCAAACCTATGTTTTGATACAGGGTCTCTTGTTGAACCTGGAGCTTATTCTTTTAGTTATGCTTGTTGGCCCATGAGTCCCCAAGGTACTCCTGTCTACTGACCCTGTGCTGGGTTTACAGGCCTGTGCCACCACACCTATATTTTACATGAGTACTCAAGATCCAAACTCAGGGTCCTCATGTTTTCACAGTAAACATTTCACCTACTGAGTCATCTCCCCAGCCCTTGTTTCTGCCTTTCAAAAGGTATTATTACACTCTTAGCTTCCCAGGTTCATCACAGGATTAAATAAGATGCTATGCACATGGCATAGCACCGGGCATGTGAGTCACTCTGCAACCTCAACCTCTCATTGCTTCTCTGCTCCATGAGCTCCTTTCGGCTCTAATGATCCCTCGGTTACTTTCGCTTTCTTCTGTGCCACCTCCTGACAAGTAAACAAACAAGGTATCAGAGTCTTGATCAATGAAAGCTAGAGATAAAATTCAGGTGACAACGGAGCCGTGCACCTGTCACTGAAGACCTTGTCCCTCCCAAGTACCATACCCTACAAGATGCCAGGGAGCCTAGGTTCTGAAAACCTCCCTGAATGAATGGGGGCTGTCCTCATCACTGCTCTGCAGTTTAGGGAGGCAGCAGGAGGAGGAGGAGGAGGAGGAGGAGGAAGGGAGTGACGAGGGTGGATATTTATGTAGGTGCCATTCCACTAATCATTCCTTAGGAAAGTGGGCACTGCTCCCAGTCTCTGCCTGCCTTTGTAGCCTCCCACTAGGCACTTGTACAACGATCCCACCATCTGAAAACCACTGAGGAAGCAGAGTGCTGTGGGCACGTGGCCATCCTTGGAGCTTTGCTACCTTAAGCAGTCGCTCCTGGCACTCTGTTCTTCCTGTGACAACATCTCTAATCCTTTCTAAACATTATTCATCTTCAACATCTGTCTCAGACAGACAGGAACATCTCTGGCATTGCACAAGCTTGCAATACTTCCAAGAGAAAGAGGATGCGGCACAATGTCAGACAATGCTGACAAAATCCACACGCTGCCTTTGCTTAAGGTGAAATAGATCCTGATGTCAGTCATGGATAATAATAGTCTGAATGTCATGTGAAAATCAAAATGTGCAAAGCGACTTCTCACTTCAGATAGATGTCAGGCACTGCAGGTGCACTTGGATGACTACGATCGGGGATCACGCTGAAGCCAAGGGCCAGCAACCTTCTCACATCTCATGGCATTTGGCTGCAGAGGACCCAGTTGCTACCTAGCAGCCTCCACACTGGGCACATCAAAATCAGACAATTCAATTCTGGTGACTAGCTGGAGAGAGCTTTGACATGACCTGTTCTCCACTGACTAGAAATAATTGCTTTCTCAATCTGTTCCAGGGGATCAATATAGTCAGCCGCAAGATTGGAAAATTATACTCTAACCTACTCTTTAATGTACCCGGTTGAAACGGGTTCTGTATAGTTTGATTCCTGTGAGAACTGTCTCCACATCGTGACCCTGGGCCTTGGAGCTACACAAAACACAGTCTCCCTTCCACTGAAGCCCTGAGACGCCCTGTTCTAGCACACACAGATTAAAATGAAGGTTTCTCTGGAGGTGAGGACAGACTTCTGGGAAAGGCAGAGACTGAATTTGGCCTTAAAGGACCACTAGGTCATCAGTGTGACTCAATCAGGGAGACCACAGCATCCTCACCCTAGGAAAGGGTTGAATTCAAAAATCTCCCAGCTCTGCTGAGCCGTGACTTTCAGGGAAATGGAGAAAAATAAAATGCCTTAGAGAAGTCACAGGAGAGTTGAAGATGCTTATACCAGCAGCACCTTGCATCCAAGCACAGCAGGTTCCAGCCTGTCTGGACACAGAAGAAGCTCCTAACAGACCTAAAATTCCCATCTGAAGCCAAGCACTATTCCGGTCGTCTTCACTGCTCTCGTTCTAGATGAGGTCTTCACTACTAGTGATGGTCTCACGTCTTACAGGGCCTAAACAGCTACAGGAACAAGCCTGTTTAGAGGAGAACTAAACAGTCACAAATAAGGACTGTGTGGCAACTGTCCTTGTCAAAACCACGTCTTTTCCAGATGATGCATTTCCCAGCTCTCCCTATCTTCTGGCTCTGGCATTCCTTCTTTGCCCTGTTCTGAAATTGTCTTAGAATGGTATAAATGCCTTACTTAAGGCTGAACACTCAATAATCACTTATTTTTTAGCACCTTATAAAGCCGTGAGTCCCTATATTCACCATTCATTGCAAAAAGAGGCTTCTCTGAATAAGGATGAGAGTGGCGTTTTTTTATGGGTGAAAACACAAATATTTTGATGCTAGTTTAACTAGCAACAGTGTTAGTGTTCCCCGCTTGACTCATGACCTCCCCCATCATTATTTTTTTTGTTGTTGTTTTTTTGTGTTTTTTTTTAACTAGATTCACAATACCAGGCCCTGGTTTCCTTTTGCAGAATGGATTAAAATACAATTAAAGACGGATTGTTCACCTACCTAATGGCAGTGCCACTTTTGCTATCTGGGCAAATCTTGTTTTCAGAATTGTTACCGCGTTGATAGTGTTCTCATTTGGGTAAGACTGTTGATAACTTTCTGTTATAATCTAAGCAAGGGACAGCGTAAAGCCACACCATTTGACAGATCTCACATGGGAGGTTTATTGGGAGGGGGTATACAGAGGCTGCCTCTGGGTGAGGACGGAGGGAAAGAGAGAGTGGGGGGAGAAGGAACAGGCCTTATGTAGCCCAGTGGGATGTGTGGCATCTCAGCAACTAGTGATGATGTATCCTGCTGTCACTGGGTCCCTGGGACAGGCCTTGGTGGTGCCTGATTGCGAACACGGTCCTCCTCCAGCAGCCTAAATAGTACTTTCTGCCACTGAGAAAGCTAGCCAATAAGGAGGAAGCTTCCAGGTCAGTTTCAGCTTGATATCTTTGTATCACACAGCCAAAGTATCTGATGCCTTCAGCAACTGGATCTCATCATCTAGTTCTGGTGAACAACTAAGAAGAATGACAAAAGTCTGAGGTTTTTTTTTTTTTTTTTTTTTTTTTTGAGGGGCAGGGGCCTTGGAGCATCTCTTACCAACAACTCGTAAGGACTTATCACACACCTGGCACTGGAGAATTGTTTAACGGCTCACAGCTTCTAGGAGCATATTTCCCAGCCACACTGGGTACCTCCTCTCAAAACCTTGTGCTTTTAAAAAGGATGTTTTTTTTGTTTTTGTTTTTGTTTTTTTTGGTGACAAGATAATAGGTTTCTATATGGCTTTTTCATACTCCTTTGGTTTTGGTTGGTCCTCCTCCCTACTTTTTCATTTTTCTAACCCCTCTCATCCTCCTTGTTTAACCCTTCCAATACCAGTACCTTTTTTCTACTTTCATTTTATCTACGTTCTACTATTTCTCCTTCTTTAAAGCTTCACTGTCCTCATGCCTTCCAAGTTCTAGACAGCTACAGAAATTTCAAGTTGCACACAAAAAGTTAGGATCCACATATGAGAGGGAATGTGCGACATTTGTCTTTTTCTTACACCCTTAAATGGCAGGAAAAGGGTCCCAAAAGCAGGCAAAAGAGGCAGAGATAGCCCCTGCTCCCAGTTAGGAATCTCACAAGAAGATGTAGCTACACAACTGTGACATACGCAGAGGCCCTACGTCAGACCCGTGCAGGCTCCCTGATTGTCTGTTCCGTCTGTGAGCCCTATAAGCCCGGGGTAGTTGGTTCTGTGGGATTTCTTGTAGCATCCATGACCCGTTTGGCTCCTATGACCCTTCCTCTCCTGCTTCCACAGGATCCCCCAATTCCCACCTAATGTTTGCCTGTCAGTCTCTGCATCTGTTTCCATCAGTTTTTGGATGAAACCTCTCTGATGATGATCATGCTGGGCTCCTGTCTATGAGTACAGCAGAGTATCATTAGGAATCATTTTATTGACTTTTTTTTTTTTTTTTTTTGCTGGTCACGTTTGGTTCTATCTTTGGTGTCTGGACTATCTAGCCTCTGGTTCCTGGACCTCCAGGAAGTTTCAGGGGTGGGCTCCTTTTCCTGGCATGGGTCTCAAGCTGGACCAGTCATTGTTTGCTGTTCCCCAATTTCTTCACCACCTTTACCACAGTGCACCTTGTAGGCAGGACAAAAGTCGAAGGTTTTGAGGCTGAGTTGGTGTCCCATTCACTCCACTGGAAGTCTTACCTAGTTACAGGAGATGTCCAATTAAGGCTCCACATCCACCCTTACTGAGGGTCTTTTTTTAAAACACTTTGCAGCCTGATTTCAGCTCCCTCCCTTCTCTCCTCCCAGTTTCACCCTCATGCCCCCCTCTGCCTATTACCCCCTTCTCCTTCTCCCCAAGGAGTCCCAATCTACTCCGGCATCTCAAGTCATAGCAGGACTTGACTTATCCTCTCTCACTGAGGCCTGACACAGCAGCCCAGCTACGGGAAAGTGATCCAAAGGCAGAATCAGAGACAGCCTCTAATTCCATTGTTAGGGGACCCACATGTTGCCCAAGCTGCACATCTGCCACATATGTGTGAGGGCTCTAGGTCCAGCCTGTGAATCCTCTTTGATTGCTGGTTCAGTCTCTGTGAGCCCGCATGGGCCCAGGTTAGTTCACTCTGTAGGTCTTTTTGTGGTGTCCTTGACCCCTTCCTTCCTCCCACTCTTCCACAAGACTCCTGGAACTCCTCCGATTGTTTGGCTGTGGGTCTCTGCATCTGTTTCCATCAGCTGCTGGATGAAGCCTCTCAGAAGACAGTTATTCTAGGCTGCTGTCTGCAAGCACAGCAGAGTATCATTAATAGTGACAGGGGCTGATTCTCTCCCATGGGGTGGGTCTCAAGCTAGACCAGTCACTGCTTTGCTCTTTTCTCAATCTCTGCTCCATCTTCATCCCTAGACTTCTTGTAGGCAAAACGAATTTTGGATCGAAGTTCTTATGGATAGGCTGGTGTGCCCTTCACTCTACTGGAAGTTCCACCTGGCTATGGAGATAGCCACTTCAAGCTTCTTAACCTCCACGGCTAGGCTCCTTAACCCCTCAGCTAGGGCTACCCCCATAGACTCCCAGGAGCCTCCATGGTCCCAGAGATTCCCCCCCCCAGATTTCCATTCTCCCTCCCAGTCCTCCCCCCACCCACCATTCCTGCTCTCGTCACACCTGATCTCCACTCTCATTACCCTCCCCACCCCCTCTCTCACCCAGTTCCCTTTCTCCATCTACTTCGGATGTCTAATTTTATTTCTTCTTCTCAGTGAGGTTCAAGCATCCTCCCTTTGGCCCTCCTTGTTATTTAGCTTCTTTTGTTCTGTGGATTGTAGCATAGTTACCCTGTACTATATGGCTAAAATCCACTTATAAGTGAGTAAACACCATGCGTGTCTTTCTGGGTCTGTGTTACCTGACTCAGGATGATATTTTCTAGTTCCATCCATTTGCCTGCAAATTTCATAATTGTCTTGTTTTTAATAGCTGAGTAATACTCCATTGTGTAAATGTACCGCAGTTTCTTTATCCATTCTTCAGCTGAGGGACATCTAGGTTGTTTCCAGTTTCTGGCTATTACAAACAAAGTAGCTATGAATGGTGTTGAGCAAACGTCCTTGTGGTGTGATGGGGTCGCCCTCATGGGTTTCTGAGACTTTTCATTATACTAGGTTTTGACCTTGCCTCTGAAATGCCAGTTCCAGTTTTCTCTCCCAGTACTCTCTCCTCCATCTTCCCCCACCTCATCCTTCCTGTTCCCATTCTCATTGTCCTCTCCCAATATCTATTCTATTTCCCCTTCCTAGGGATGTTCACGCATCCCCACTTGAGCCCTCTTTGTTACTTAGCCTCTCTGGGTCTATGGATTGCCATTCTTTACCTTACAGCTAATATCCCCTTTTAAGTGAACACATATCATATTTGTCTTTTTGCTGTGAATAGAGAGGCAATGAACATGGATGCCTCTGTGGCAGGATGTGGAATCTTTTGAGTAAATGCTCAGAAGTGGAGTAGCTGGGTCAGATGGTAATTCTGTTTTTAGCATGTTGAGGGATTGATTTCCTCAGTGGCTGTACCAGTTTATACCTCCACCAGTGTTGAATAAGTGTTTCACATCCTCGTCAGTGTTTGTCATTTGATTTCTTGGTGACCATTCTGATTGGGCAGGATGAGATGTCAAAGTTTTTTTAATTTGCTTTTCTCTGAGAACAATGACCTAAGTGGCTTGCTCTGGAATCTCAATGACTTTTAATTCCCCCAGACCCCTAGAAATAGTGAGGCTAAGGACTCCACTTAGCCAGTTGAATTTGGTCTGAAGGGGTAGCATGTTTGGTAGATGACTGCATTCTCTGTGTAAGATACCATGTCACACTCCTCAAAGCTTTCCCCCAGTGATACTGTTAATTGCTCCAAGGGGCTTACAGTATAAGCAGCCACTAAAAAAATAAAAATAGGAAGAGTTGTGTCAGTCATTTCAAAATATGTATGTTCTTCTTGTTCTTTGTATTTTAATGTGTCCAGATTTTACAGGGCCTCCCACAGGAGTGCATGAATTTTTTTTTAATGCTAAGTTAATAAATATGCTTTGGGGTAGGTGTGAGTCAAGTGCCTGTAGATAGTCAGTGTGTCAACCTGGAGATGTCAGCCATTCCCAGAAAGACGAGAGACTTGGGGTTTTGTCTGAAGTCACAGAGCCCCTACAACCTCAAAATTCAACTGCAGGAAGGTCTCCCAACTCCCAGGTTATCATGCTCCCTGTCAGGGCCCACAGACCATTAGGAGTCACAAGTCTTCACAGTGCTGTGATGGCCAGGGTCGTCTGTCTGAACCTCAGAGGAAGTCCTGATGCAGCTGTGTATGCCCTGGTTCTGCAATCTGTTGGATGGTGACTGAACCGCTAAGAGGAAAGCTTGACAGGAGCAGGTGTCAGACATGCCGGCAATGCCTCCTCCTACTCAAGGAAAAGCATCTGGGGCTTTCTCTGTGGGTCTCTCAAAGCAGAATGAGCTTGACTTCCACAGATCAGCAGCAGTTCAAGCCATGGACGAGGCCAGAGGGAATAAGTCCTGCATTGTGCTGGTGTTGCCTTCATGTCTCAGAAAAGTGAAAACCCTGTATTTATTGCACAATGTTTCTGTGACTTCTCAGGACACAGGTCACGAGGGGAAGCCAGGTTGCATCCAGTGAGCCCTGCTCTGGGGCTCTCCTCTCCTGCTCTCTGCTGGAACATTTTCCTGGGGAAAATGTATAGTGCAAGCACGCAATGTAGGACATGGGAGGAATTTGAAGAGAGAAATCTCAGGCATACATGACAGCGGCCCAGGGCTCTGAAATTCTGACAGGTAATGATATGGGTTAGCTTGAATGGGAGCTTCCTCCTAGGTTTTTAATCGTAGGGATTGCTTACTCAAACCTGTTCGGGCAGGCTAGTGACTGAAATTTATCTAGACCCATGCTGTCTGGTACAATGCCTATGAGTCTCATTTGACTACTTAAACTCCCACTTATATTAATGAAAACTAAATGCAATTTGTATTTTCCGTTTTGCAGTCACAGTAACTACATTTTAAGCAATCAAGAGCCACATATGGCCAGTGGCTTTGTTACTAGACAGACTGAGGAGGCTCTCACCCCACAGCTCTGATGGGCAGACAGGATTTCTCTCTGCTACTGAAGCTGCGTGCAAGGAGGGACGGTGTCACTCAACAACAGCCGTTTCCCTCCTGCAGTTCTGGAGATGAAATCCAAGGTCAGGGTGATTGATGGTGGATACTGTTCTTGCTGAGGGCTGCTTCCTGACTTAGAGAGAGTGGTCCTTTTGCTGTATCTTCACTTGGCCCAGAGACAAGGAGCTCTCATGGTAGGATGACCTTCCTCTCTTCCTTTTCTCAAGGGACACTAGTTCTATCATGGGTCTTCCTCTGCCATGACCTCATTGAACTTAAGAGTCAATAGCTGGGGCCCTAATATGTGGATTTCAGAGAAATACACCTTTTTAGTCCATAAGAATTAGTGACGTTGGTTGTAGAGGGCTAAGCAGTAAGTGCCAGATCTCTAGAGTAATCGGTATCCATTCACTCACTTTGTGGCCTCACATCAGGAAGATTGTATCCACTGTGGCCCTGTCATGCTGTCCTGACTGCCTTGGTTTTCACATCTTGTTACAATGACACAATCACCTTTTCTGGTCTAGTAAGCAATGATGACACACCCAAGTGAACTGGACAGGTGGCTGCTACCTCAACAGCAGTTCGTGTCTTTCAGATTTGTGGGAGCGCCTAATCTCTTAGGGAGCCTGTCAATCCAGGGTTGTTTTGTCTGCACCAAGGCACTCGTTCCCCAGGATCTGAAGCACACCGCTCACAAAGACACAGGACAGAAGCATCTGTAGCCTCCCTCTGCCTGGGCCTGAGTTTTGGTTCATCACCTATGAATCACATCATTGACAGAAAGCTAATGGTGTGTCGTAAACAAGCAGGGGAAACCTGGCCTGTAGCTGTGAGGAAAGATGGCTTGAGGCAAGTTATAAGATACTCACAAAGTAAATGACAATGCTAGGAGATGTCTACGTGTCTGTGATGTGGGGACAAGTATCACCCAACTCCTAGAATAATGTCAAATTTCCAGGTATTTAAACACCATGGGCTGGTGCCTTTCCCTTCACAACAGGAACCTTGCAGGCTGCCCATGTTTGATTGACAGTTGGAAGGTATTTGAGACAGTCTCCAAACCAACACATTCCATTCACAGGCAATCAAGAGACCTATTTGGTCCAGGAGGGCACCAAAGCTCAGAAACTTCAAGGATTTGCTTGGTCAAGGTCACTTCACGTGTAATTTGAAAACAGGAGCCAAAAGTGTGCTTGGTGACATTGAATAACATTGTTTGGATAGTCCTAAAACGGCTCTTCTATGTTGCCCTAAGTTCTTGGTTTTCAAAGGAAAAGGGGGACGTTTTCAATTCAGTGCTCCCTGAGCTCCTCCACCTAATTTGCCCAAGTTCAAACTGGAACAAACTGAGAAGGATGCCAGTGCAAATTAACCTCATGACGAAGTTTTAAATCAAAGCAACCAGCATGGCAAAAAGATAAAGTATCTCACAGCAAGGTAAGAAGTTTCTAAAAGGCTTAACGACAAAGCGAGGCAACAGAGGGGTGGATGAGCCCTGAGGTGGGGACTCAGGGATGATGTGAGGATCCATGGGAGCCATAATTAGAGCATGCTGTGATCCTATGATGGCCTAGCTGGGAGCACCTTAGCTTTTCTCCAGTTTAAGCTGAGGACCAGCTCTGCAGAACAGGGCAGACCTGCTGGGAAGGATGCCAGTGGGCAGAGCTGGCACACTGCTTTCCCTTCAGTGAGGACACCTGCCTCCTAAAGAACCTAAACAGCTGCAAGCAATGTCCCTCAGGCTCCCTACACTGACAGACAGTTATTTCACTAGAAGTGAACCAAAACCACCATCACTAAGCATTTTACTAACTCTAAGGCAAGGAGGGAGCAAGCTCAGCAAAGGGACGCTCACAACAGGAAAATTCAGGAATAAAATGGAAAACACCTCTGCTTTGCTCTTAAACAGCCTTCCTAAAAGAGCTGCTGTCATGAAAAACAAGGAAGTAAACAAGTATCCTCTGACATGCCCAAAGGCTGCATTCCTCAGATAAAGCCAGAGTGTGAATGCATCCAATAGAACACAAGTGACAAGTGTCTGAACACTGGAGAAGAGAGACCAAGAGGCCTGTTGCCCATCTGATGGGATTCCACAGACAGCACCAGGAAAGATCTAGGAACCAGACATGGAGGATGCTGTCTAAGGGCACAAGGGACTAAGGAAGAGGGCGGCAAAATAATGTTCAGGGCTAGTTCTTCAAAGTTCTACTTCTAAACTTGTTCTGTGACCTACAGGAGCTCTATAGCGAGCACCATCCAGAAAGGGGCCGACAAGACGTGGGGGCATAGACATGGCCAACCTTATATCAGTGAGGCTGGGTGAATGCAGTCACGAGCCTCTAGGCTCAAACCCACCATCCCTAAGGGTGTGTAGGCACGCACACAGAGGCCAAAAGCCAATGTCAGACATCTTTATCAGCTGCTCTATCTTATTTTTTTGAGGCAGAGACTCTCACTGTTCCTGGTTTCTCACTGATTCAGCAGCAGTAGCTAGCCAGCAAGCCCAGGGGATTCTCCTATACCCATGCCCAACACTTGGAATGCAGGCACATGGGAGTTGGTGGTCCAACCTCAGGTCTTCATGCCTGCACAGCAAGCACTCTAGTGACTGAGCTAGCTCCCTGAGCCCTGGGACCAGAAACTTTTCACCTAGTTGTGATGATTTGAATGAGAATGTCCCCACTTGGGCTTGGGTATTTGAACACTTAGTCCCCAGTAAATGATGCTGTTTGGAATGGTTTAGGAAATGCAGCCTTGCTGGAGAAAGTATGTCACATGGTGGGCGGAGGCTTTGAGAGTTCCCCTTTTCATCGTGCTTTGTACTTGAGATTAAAGATGTGACCTCTCAGCTTTTTGCTCCTGCCTGCTCCTTGCTGCCGTGCCTCCCTGCCATGATGGACTCTGGAACTTCTGGCAGAGGCCGAAAGTCAGTATCAGGCATCTTTGTCAGCTGCTCGATCTTGTTTCTGAGGCAGCGTCTCTCACTGTTCCTGGTTCCTTGCTGTTCTCCCATAAGTTGCTTTGTGGCCTTGGTGGGTTTTTTTTTCTTTTCTTTTCTCTCTGTTTTTCCTTCTCTTTTCTTTTTTTTTAATCACAGCAACGGAAAAGTAACTAATGTATCAGCCAAACCATGGATCAATATGAGAATGATGTTCAAAATTCATAATGATGACAACATGGGAGGTAAGTAGAGAATATATGAAGCTCCCCTGGGCTGTTATCCTAATTAGACCACCGGATAGAGGTCCGCAAAACATTCACTGGACACCATTGCTTAGAAAAAGGCCTACAAGAGTCTCATTCACGTAATTTTTTTTTTAATCTCTAAAAGGTTCTCTACTGGCATTATGTGATTACAGACATCTTGGAGACAATGCCAGACCATTATAGACAATGCAAATGCGATCAGACTTTATGAAGTCAGAATCACTCATGACAATCAAAATCTGAGACGTGCATGTAAAGGCCGCAAAACAACCTCAGGTGTTATCTTCTCAGGAGCCATCTACCTTGCTTTTTGAGACAGGGCTTCTCTTGGAAAATCATCAAGTAAACTAAGGGGCTGTCCAGCCAGCCTTCAGGAATCCACCTTTTTACCTCACTGACTTTGGGATCACAAATGTGTGCCGTCATACACAGCCTATTTGCATGCATTCTGGAGCTCAAACTCAGGCATTCATACTTGCATGGCAAAGGCTTCACCAACTAAGCTATATCCTAGCCCATCCTAGGCACTGCTTCATCTCTTCCTCGGAGATAGAATAACTGAGGCACCACGATAGTTACAAGCTTGTACAAATAACAATCAGCAAGTAGTTTTAACCTCTTTGTCCCTTTAAAACACAGAACGTGCACTGTGTAAAGATGGCTGGGCTGTGGATTACATCATCCCCACAACATTCACCCTTCTCTAAGGACATCAGAGAGCTCCTCTCTCAAAGACACCCTTCCTGTCAGTGAGCCCCCACTTGATACCATGGCCTCCCCCCTCCCAGTACAGCACTGGCTGCAGTTCCTCTTCTCCCTCCACTGCGCTGGCTGATCCTCTTCCTATCCATCTGCATTGGCTCATCAGCATGTGTCTTCCTCTCTGCTTTCTGCTGCAGTCAGTTAGCCTAAAGCCCCATGGTTTCAGGGTTATCAAGGCACATAAAGATTACCATGTCCATGTCCAGAATTTTTCCTGCTCCCCAAGCCTCTGTATACCTGCTTTTGCTTCCTTCCAGCCCCCCACTACCACCCTATGTTTCTCAGTACAGCAACCAGCAAATCCTCCATTGCTGGCACCCATCTAATCCCTGAGTCCTGCTGTCTCTGCTTGCAGAGCTCATTCCTAACTAAACTGTGTGTCTCCTTTCCTGCCCTGGCTTCAGCTTCTCCTCTGGCCTACGCTGGTCTTCCAGCCATTTTGTCCTTCCTGCAAAGATTGCAGTCCTTTCGCAAACCAACACTTCTCCCATGTCTTTCTCAGTGCCAGAGACTTCAGTGGCTGCAGGCATCTCCCCTGCCTCTGCTGCCATCCTGACTCTACTCCCCCACTCTCATGATATTTCTCTGGCTTCAAATTTAGGACCCTTTCTCTAGCCAGAACAGGCTGCCCTCACATGTCTGTTTGCTGAACCCCTCCTCCTCTGCTTGCAAAACTTTGCTCAAACACCATCTATTTAATGCTGCAACAGCCCCCATATTACTCCACCCCTCCTCTCTAGCACACACCACCTTCCAACATGCCAAATAATGTGCTTTGATACATATGCATCAGGTTATTTCTGTTTTATACCTAACATAATGCCAGCTCTTGAGGAGTATGACTCTCTGTCTTTTGGCCCTGAGTGTAAAACACTATCTGGCATACAGTAGGCATCTCATAATTACTTGAGATAGATAATTGAAACCTCCAGAATTTCTATGACTCACTGGGCCAAGCCTAAGCTATTCCTTGTGCCCGGTGGGATGGGATATCTGTTTGTCCAGATCTAGAACTTCAGGACACCAACACCTTGACTAAACTTTATGGAATGAGTATAGGCACCTCTCCTCACCAGCTAAGGGTTGAGACAGCCAGGATGTGTGCACCCCCCACCAAACTTTTATGCCCTAGAATCGTGGTCTTCAGGGTCAGGTGCTGAGATGGCAGAAACCAATCAATAGGGAGTAAAGTCTTTCAGGAGGTGGTTAGGTCATGGGGAGCTTCCCTTCCCTCAGAAGGAATCAATGCAGTTTTTATAGGATTCTAGTTAGTTTCCACATTGTTAAGCTGCTTTAAAAACAGTAAGATGGGTCACAAGGGTCACAGTCCCTCACGCCATGTGAGTGATTGCTCCCTTACACCTGCTTCCACCATGACAACACCTGTTACATTATAGTAAAGTCAGAAGGTCCTTATCAGAGCCTACTGAGCTCCGGTAACTTGCTTCTGAATTCCCACAACTGTGAGCTAGTTAAACCTTTCTTCTTTTTAAAGCATACAGTCTTGAGTATTTCATGATGATAACAAGATAGAATAATGCTGGCTGGATGTGAATGAAGGAAATCACATAGTAAACAAAGTGCATGAAATTCGAAGTTCAAATATGTTCACACAACCTGAAGGCTTTAGATAAAGGCTAAGATAAAGTCTGGAAGGATCTAGACTAGGCACTCACAGAATCTATGGGATGGGCTTCGAAAAGCTAGAGGAAAAAAAATACAAATGTCTTCATACATTTTTGGCTCTGTCTATAACAATCATAAGCCATACTTAACATAACCTTTATATTTAAGGTGTGTTCTGGGGAGGAGGGCAGTGCCAGTGGATCTGAACCCAAATCACTCCTTTTATCTCTTAAGGGGTGGAGAAGGTGTTAGAAAGCTGTGATCTTAGGCAGGTCCCTTGTCACACATAGAGACACACAAACACACACACATCATCATCATCATCATCATCATCATCATCATCATCATCACCATCATCACCACCACCAATGCCAGTATGTTTTCAGTCCAGCCTGATGAGGATTTGGTTTTTCCAGAGCTGAAAAGATAAACCAGGGACTTGGAACTTTGGAGAACTTCAGACCAGAGGCAACATCTACAGGGACCCTGACCGTCCTAGAGCCCCTTCCGACCAAGCACCCGCAGGCAGCCTTTTGCAGCAGCTTCAAGCCTCTTAAGTCCCAGCTCACTTCTTCATTCTCAAAGAGATCGCATTTGCTAATCTCATAAACATGTATTACAATCTTGGGGGTTTATCAAACGTGTACACAAAGTAATTATAGGAAGAATGGTGGGCTATTTGCATATCTAGTGTTTAAAGGGTTACTTATGTAATTATTGAATGTAACTTGGAATAAGCTGTTCAGCTGCCTTTCATCGTGAGCCAAACATTGGGTTTTGAAAGGAATGCCTTTAAACTTCATAATCTAAAGGCACGGGGTAATGCTAACTTACAACTCCAGCTTAAGTGAGTCAGACATGAAAGTATTTCTGACTGGTGTTCACTAGGTTGGTTGACTTCAGACACTTCTGAAGTATCTATCACCCTTGGTAGCGGTGAGGACATTATCAGCAACTGCAATCTCCTCACTTCCAGGGGACAGTCCTTCCTAACTTCGTTATTTTGAGCTCCCAGCACAAGCCTTGCTGTGTCCTTACAGCCTCAAACACTTCTCCAGCCCTTCACTGAGAGGAGATGAGGGGCCACAGCAGAAGAGGGTAGGAGGTGGCAAGAGAGTCGGCCCTGAGGCTGAAAAGCACCTCCCAGGAAAGAGGAGGTACTGCTTTCCCTGAAGCAAAAGTGGGCTGATTCTGGCTTTTTCAGACAGGAGGCCGAGTAAGACATGTGTGTCCTGTCAAAAAGTACTTCCCTGGCTTTGGAGATGGCTCAGCCAGTAAAATGAGTGCTATCCAAGCATGAGGGCCTAGGTTCACACAATAGAATCTATGTTAAAAATAAAAATCATGCTTGTTGATGTAATTCTGGCCCTTGGGTGGGAGGGAAGGGGGAGCCCTGAGGCTGTCCTCCTTGGTGATGTCAGTCATTGAAGGATCCTGTCTGATCCTCGGAAATGACAAGGATGACCAGGGCCTGCAGATGTACCTACATGTACATATACACATATAATGTACCTCCCACACTTATGCCTGTGTGTGCTCACCCTCATGCACAGTCACATCTGCGTGTACACACACACACACACACACACACACACACACACACACAAACATGCCTGCTCTACACACAGGTCCTTCAACAAGAACTTAAACCTAAGCACTAAGGAGACAGTGTAAGGTTGAAAAGGATTCAGCTCTAACTTTGATGTAAACATCCCAGATTTCTTGGAGAACAGCCATATCTTTGATCCTACACAAACTGTTAAGAATCAAGTGTCTTGAATCCTGATCAGTTGAAGTATAACGAATTTTACAGTTATTTCCAGTTCAAGGTAGCTTGCAGGCGATTTGTAGTGGGATGACATGACAAGAGGTACCGCCTTAAGAATTCCTCACGCTAACAAAGACATTTAAATAAATTAAATTAGTCTCAGTGTGTTGAAAAACTTAAAACTGTGTTCATGACATTCATTTGACATCTGGAAATAGCTTTTAATATTTTCAAAGTATTTTTCTTCCTTTTCAGATATGCCAGGGAGCGTTTCTGCCCTTGGCTGTATTGCTGTGTTTTGGTTAGCTTCCTTTTCAACATGTATGAAATCAGGTGTTATAAAAAGAAGTCAGCTGCCTAATATTGTAGACTTAAGCTGTGTGGCTCTGGCAAGTTACTGTATATATACTGAAAGGGTGAAAATTGGACAGGTCTCTGGTTCCTTGTACACCTGATATTTTAAAATTCTTTTCTCCTCAATGTGCTAAGCCTGGTCACCACTGTAGATCTCATCTAGGCTGCACTAAGCCATGCATGAGCTTACAAAACCCTAGTGAACTGCCAGAACTGTTCCAAGTGGGTCCCTAGCTCTGAAATCTCTTCATGTGATTCTCAGGCAGAATCAAGACTGCAAACCCTGGCTTGGCAGGTAAGGGACAATCATGTTAGAATGATAGACTTGGCAAGACTGAAGCCTCTTTATCTTGATGACTGTTTGGGTGGCTGTCTGTTCAGGAGGTCCTCAGAGAGGCTGATGTAGGGAAAAACAGAGGTTGTGGCCTGACACCGTTGGAGTATCTGGGGTCTCTTCTGTGTGTCAATATCTTCTCCCCTGCTTTTGGTGATCTCTGGCAGTGCCAAGAGGCAGAAGGGAATCCTGGAAGGGCTGATGGTATGGCTGGGCATGGGTAGGGAATCTGGAAGGCACTTTGAGACAGATTTATGGTTGGCATCATTTGGGGGGAATTATTGCATGTAACTTGATGAGTCTTTTAGAGACCTGTGGGCTGGAGAGATGACTCAGTTGAAAAGTGTCTGTAACTCGAGCATTAGGACTTGAACTAAGATCGCCAGCACACAAGTAAACCTCAAAAGTTGTAGTGTATGTCTATAACCACAGTAGAGTAGGAGTTGGAGGTGGGTGGGTAGATCATTGAGGCTCAATGGCCAGCCAGCCTAGCTCAACTGCTGTGCTCTAGGTTAAGTGAGAGATGCTGTCTCAAAAAAAAAAAAATGTGGAAAGTGATCAAGAAAAACATCCAGCATAGACCACTGAACTCAAAATGTGATAACACACACACACACACACACACACACACACACACACACACACACATCCATCTATCCATGGGCACATCATATACATACACCGAGAGAGAGATGGGTAAACATAAAAAGACTGCTCAAGTCTGGCCATGGTTTCTCCTAACAAAACACCTATCTGAGAACAAAGCCAGTGTGGGTGGAGGATGAACCACAGACGGCACTTGGGATAAAACCCTGTATCTGTGCTCCCAGACCAGGTGTACCTGCAGCCATCTTCGCTCTCCTGACTGGCGTGAAAGGTGACTCACTTTCAATGGAAGGACTGACGAGGAGCATAGGCTCTGTAAGGAGGTCCTCTCACCTGTGTGAAGTGGCAGAATGAGGACAAGATCTGCACAGGGTTCTCTGGAGGAAAGGAGCCAGTGGTCTGGTCCACAGGCATTCACTAAATGCTAGCAACACATTCATGATCAGTAAGAGAAGGCTCCAAGAATAACTGGGACTTGGGCCGAGGAGATGGCTTAGTTTGTAAAGTGCTTCCCTCGTAATCATGAGGACCTGAGTTCAGATCCCCAAATGGCACGGAATACATGCCTGAGACAGTTTTCTGAAAGCTCGCTGAGCAGCTAGCTTAGCCTGCTTGGCAGTTTCAGGCCAATGAGAGACCCTGTCTCAAGCAAAAGGAGAAAGACCCCTGAGGAATGGCATCCTAGGTTGTTCTCTGATGTCTACATGCATACTCACACACACACACACACACACACACACACACACACAACACACACACAAATAAACTGGAGTTGCATAGTCTACTTTCTAGGCAAACAGATTCTCTGTTTTGGAAAGTAAGACTGCACCAAGCAAGTAGGAAAAACTGCCCAGAGCTGAGGGAACTGGTTGCCTCTGTGCCTGCCTAGACAAACCTTCTTACCAGGTGAACTTACAGGAGCCTGAGTGCAAATCAGACATGCAGCTCTCGGACCCCACCCCAGACTGGATTTTCATTTCAACAGAACTCCCCAGCGATGCCTATGTGCAGTGAAGTCTGAGGAGCTCTGCTCCACAAAATCCACATGGCCAGATGACTTGCCCAGAGAATTATGAACACGCTCGGCAAAACCCTATTAGCATCAATTCCGAGGGGCAAAGAAATAATCCGTCTCCAAGTGGGGAAAATAGCACAGGATGTCAGCCCTGAAACTGGGCCACCGCCGTGGGGACTTTGGGATTTGAGTTCTACGAGCGGGGGATCCGGGAGGCAGATGCGGTAGCAGGTGGTCGGCGTTACCGGTGTGAGTGTGGAGGTGAGTGCTACAGTTGTGTAGCTATGCTTGGAGGCCACATGTGGCCAGCATCAGCCGATGGAAAACTGCTAGGTGAGGACATCTAGAAGCCACACACACACAAACACACACACACACACACAAAAAAGTGACAAGCACTGGCTACTTGGGTTGTGCTCAGGCCTGGGAAACACTGCCCACAGAGAGCATCAGAAATGTCCACCTTGAACTCATAGCCCTCTGGATCCAGCCTACTGCATGCTGCAGGGTGATACAAGGTACTCCATCATCCTACAACCAGCTTCCCCTCCACACCTCTCCCAGCAGGAACAAACAAGCCAACGCTCTGGCAGCAGGACCCGAAACAGAAGCCCTGCTCTTCAGGCTTCCCTCTCCTTAAACTTTCAGCTCACTTGTATCTTTGGGCCCAAACCAACTTAAAAAGAGACACCTGGAGGAGGTGCTGTAGTCAGAGTTCTGTGAGGCTGTGGATACACCCTGAGAAGGTGACACCAGGAAAGGCAATTTAAAGGAGGACGTGGGCTGGACCAGTACAGAGAAATACAGACGTGGAGAGGTGACATCCTGGGCCCTTGGTCATCCTGTTGAGCTAGAGGCAAGGCCTGAGCACCTCCTGAGCCTCAGGAGAAAGGTGTCATAAGGACACCTCCCACCCAGCAGTCAGCCACAGCTTAAGACGGGCTAGACCACAGCTCTACCGTAACATTTAGCTTCACTTATTTGGCCTCTGTATGCCTCCATTTCATCATGCACAGTGGGCAAGGACCAGGAGGAGAGCTAGCGCTATGTTCTTGGCAGTGGCCGCAGCCATGCTGAGTGTCACTGAGGTGAAAAACGGTCTGGTCATTTGGGTGCTAAAAAGGCCAGCAAAGAGAAGTCCGGTGAGGAACCTGGAGGACTGACAAGATTAGGAGGTCCCAGGAGGGGAACTCCAGGCCTGCTCCCTCAGAGATATCTGCAGATGGGCACCTGCCAGGCAAAACTGTTGGACCCTAGGCCTGCTTCTAGCTCTAGCATCCTCTGTGGTCTCTGATCCCCATGAGACTACCTTTTTACACCTTGGACTTCAAACAGCTAATCAAACCCGAGAGGCCACTCCCCCTCTCAGGCACATGGTCAGCAGTACACACTGACTAGGTCTAAGGTGCTGGTAGGAAAGTGGCCAGGCTCATGAGTGGCTTGCCTGGCCCTTCAGCAAGGCCTTGGGAGAACAGAGCTGACTCTAGCATGGTTGATAAGCAAAGAAAACATGACTAGCTTGAACTGTTGATCTCCTGGCTTTGCCTCCACCAAGCACAAACTGAATTCATTCAAAAGAAAACCTTTGCCAGCTGCGTGAGCTACACCATGCCTGCTTCACTCTTGGCACTATATCAATTAGCATGAAAAACAGAAGTGTCGAGATGGCCTGTGGAAGGCAGTCTGGTTCACGAGAAACCCCAGTGATGCGTGGGCCTAATTAGGTGTGTGAATCCCTCAGTATTTGTTTTTATCTGGGATGTGTTTTGCAGTGTTAAATAAAGCCCTGTTATGTCGGGCATGGATTTTAAATAAAAAATCTTCATCACAACCATACAGTCCCTTCATTATGTTGTAGGGACACAGAGGGAATGTGATGGAATCAATAGCAAGGATCAAGACCATTGGTACAACAAACGCAGCCAAGGGTCACCTCAGGTTAAGAACATGCTCTGAAAAATATGAGAAACATGGTATTTGGTGATTCCACTATTACATGACCAGCACAGAATGAACTTAGAAACCAAAGGCAACAATGATGTCATGAACTGGCCAATCCCAGACCAAAACTGTCAGGGTTTCATGCCTGCGCCTGGGAAGGTGGGCTTGGCTCTGGGCGTATGTCATGGGTAGAGGCTGGAGGGGCTTGGGACAGCCAGCTGGCAGCTGTGATGGAGAAGGAAACGGAGAATCAGTAGGAACTCCTTGGAGATCCCCTAGGACTTAGGGGCTCCTGGTAATGAGGGCTGTTCAGAGCCCTTGAATGGGAAAGAGGGAAAAGGTGCTGGGAGCTGAAGTGTGGCCATTTTGTTTAAATGAAAGAGCTCTGCTGTGTGTATACACCTTGAGCGAAGACGAGTTCATGACCTTGGGCATCAGGTGGGAGAACTGCCTTAAAAGCAAAGCCACCGAAGTTGGTGTGACTTCTTCCGACCTGGTGTGGTAAAATAACAGGTGAGAGAGGAAGAAAGCCCAAACTGCAGCCTTCAGGCTGCCCATACATCTTTAAAAGATGCTGGGCGGGAGTTAGGTCCTTGGGGACACATCCCTAAGTATACTGGGGCATCGCCTTCTCTTCTCTCTGCTTTCCTTCCTGCCACCAGGAGGTGAGCAGATTCACTCTTTCTTCCTCACAAACCTTACCTCATCACTGGCCCAAAACCATGAGATTAAGCAGCCATGGTTGAAAACTTCTGAAACCATGAGCCCAAATTAGCCTTTCCTTCTTGTAAATTGAACCTTCTGGGTATCTTGTCACAGTGCTGGAAAGCAGTGAACGTACTGTGCAAGGAAGAAGAGGAGAGTACACTGAGCATGTAGCCAAGCCATCTTTGCTAGAGAAGCCAGCACAGGGAGAGCCTAGAAGCCAGTCACCTGCACAGCAAGAAGACCCTAGAGCTGCTTCCGAGGCTTTGAGACAACCTATCCCGTGGACCAGTCTTGCAGAGAGGTGCCTATGGGATCTCAGGTTTCTCTTGGTCCTGCAGCCTAGAGCAGTCCTCCAAGCTGTCCCAGCCATGGTTCAAGAGGTCTGTGTGCAGCCCAGGCCCTGTCTCAGACAGGCACAGAGCCAGGGCAGCGCTCACATGGTCCTGATTCTGTCAGTGCACAGAGTTTGGGAGCTGTGGAGTGGACTCACCCAGGCCCCAAAGAGCATGACAGACATCCTGGGGTTTTGGAAGATGCCAGCCAAAGGGACTCTGCTGCTGCAGATCCTTACAGGGTAGGACCTTGGGGACTCACAGAAGTGACACCGATAGTGAGAGCTATGGAGCCACCATATGTTGACCCAGCCAGATACTCCAATGGGAGCTAATGGGGCCGGCTTGAGCACTGGGACCAAGCCACACATGTCCAGTAGGCAGCACGTGAGTGAAATCTCACTCTGGAATCTAAAGCCAGTTGTACCATCCACCCTGTGAATGGACAGATGCTGTCCTACAGGGGTGGACTCTTGATGTTGACAGTGAGTTTGTTATGAAAGTGAGTCCTGACACACACCCCAACCCTCACTTACCTGTCTTTCCGCTTTCCACCAGGAGATGATTCAGCAAGACCTTCTCCAGATGCGGCCACTCAACCTTGGACTTCTTAACTATAAGAAATAACTCGTTGTTTTCTATGAGCTATCTAATTTTCACCCTTTTGTCATAGCACCAGCAAATATACAGACATGAGGACACAGATGGTGTAGCCACACTGACCTTCAGATCCCCTACTCCCAGAGACTCTCTGATGGGGAGGAGTCATGATGCTGTAGACTCTACACACACAGTGTTCATCCAGCTTCAAACCACTGGGGGATTTTTATACAGGTTATGTTTCCATATCTTAACTGTGTTCTACTTGAAGTCACCATCTATCCCCATTCTCCTCATTTCCGGGTTTGCATAGCCATTCACGGACTCGATCCTTGGAAGTACGCACAGAGAATGGACAAGGTACTGAGGTGGTCAGTGACTTGCTTAGCTGGGTAAGTGCCAACAGAGGAAAGCGTGGCACACACAGCCAACTAGGGACATGGCTAACTAGACAGAAAGGCCACAATGCCTGGCAACCAGTGCCGCCCAGCCTCTCCTCCCATCTGACACTCTTTCCCGTGAAGACAAAAGTTCTAGTCCTTCCTGGCTTAGCAGGTTCAGACCCAAGCAATAAGGGGACACTCTAACAGTCTCGTATCCATGGAAACCTAGGTAAATGCAAAGCTTATTCCCTTACCTATAAAATGCTGCTAACCTTACTCACCGGATACAGAATAAACTACTAACTGTCAGTGCTGGTTCTTATGTGACCTTAGATACAGAAATTGAGTTGATATAGAAGCAGTTCTTCGGTTTATGGGCTCAGCCTCTCTACCCACACTGCAACATATTGCCCAGGAATCTTGGGGCCTCAGACCCAGGAGCTGACAACAAGTCACATGCTCAGTGCTTTGCTAAAACAATAGCCAGGTGCCCAGCTTTAAAGGATGCCTTCTGAGTCATTATCACCCACCTGCGAGAGGAAGCCTTGGCTTAATTAATATTTACATGGAACTGACAAACCCGCCCGCAGGCAGGAAGAAGATAACCTTGGAGCCAGAGCCTGTGCTGGCACAGTGAATGGATGGATGTGAGCTACCAAAGCCTTGATTAGGGGAGGTTTAGCTGGTGTGGGCAAGCTGGTCATACAGGAAAACCCTAAGAGCCTACAGGGCTTTCTTGCAACCCAAGAGAGGCAGACGCGGTACTGCTGCAGCAAAGAGTACGGTGTTCACAGAGCGGGAGCAAGGGCAGCAAGATCAATGTCACACAGATTTCCAGAAAACAGTAGCTTTTAAAGGAACTGGGGACTGCACTCAGCCAAGAGGCCACCTCTGCTCATTGCCGCACGTCGGCAGAGCTCTGGAGAAAGCTGCTTCTAGTCCAGGGGCAAAGGGAGCTCGGCTTCATGCTGCTGTGTGCAGGCTGAAGGGGCATGAGGTTGGTAGTGAAGCCCTGGGTGCTCAAGGCTACCGGGAGGGATGCTTCCCTGCACGAACACCATGCAGACCCCAGATGGAGGACTGCACACTGCCCCAGGAGCCTTGTGTTGAGAGGGCTTCTCTGGCTCTTCTGTGGTGGGGGCTGCAGAGAAGGACCTAAGGGGTAACCTGGGGACCAGGCGGGGTAGGCTGCCTTTCTGACTCCTGCACTCCCAGTCTGAAGGTGTGGCTCCAACTGCTGGGGTGAGCCAGCTCTCCTCACAGGTATCCTCACACTTTAGGAGCGTCATTTTCAAATCTGTCCCTTGCTCCTTAGCTGGCTTGGAGATACCAGCATAGGGTACCATGCAAGAGTGGGATTCTGAGAGAATCTCTGCTCAGCCCAGTAGATCATGTAACAGGCCGTTGTGGACATCAGCAACTCAGAACTGAGCCTTTGGGGTGTCGCTTCTATTTCGTCTCGAATCAGTCCACAGAATAAAAATGATTTTCTAACTTTCTGCCAGGCATGGCAATGAACTCCTATCACCTTAGCCCTTGGGACTCAGGAGAAGGAAAGTCAGGGCTTTAGGACCATCTTTTTCTACATAACAAGTTCATGGCCAGCCTGAGCTACATGGGACTCTGTCACAGTATTCCTCCCCTACCAAAAATCCCTATACCTCCTAAAGGGGCTCTCTCCAGCCCAAGCATGACAACCACAGCTCTGACAGGCCTTACTCTTCTCCCCTATTTCCTCTGCCTTGCTAGAAATCATTATATTACATTCCTAAAGCTAGCCCCCTCATTTGGCCACTTTCTCCTCCTGAGGCTGACTACAAAGGTTCAGCCATCAAAGTATTAAAGTCCAGCAATCAAAAGCCTCCTTTTGCTCACTTAATTAACGTGTCCAATCAAAATCAAACACCTCATCCTAATACAGGGTTTCTCATTTTACCTTTATAAACTGCCATTTGCCTATGGGCCTCGACTATGTCATATCTATGTCATCTCCATCCAGAGGCAGTCCTTTGTCTCTTCAGGACAAATATCTCTGCACCCTCTCCCTTGTCCTTTTCCCTTCTCCCTCACCCTTTTTCTTCTGTCTTTGTCTCTTATTCACTGCCTTTTATCCCTGTGAGGCAAATAAATCTCTTTTTTGCTGAGAACTTGGTTTTAGGGTGTCTTATGCTGAATACAAATCTCATTTCCTCTTTATGAAGTCAGTGATATTTGAGATAACCCTCAGCTATCTCCTCATAATTGAAGGAAATAAAAAAAGGAAAGTTGTGGTAATCCAGAATGGGTCCTTATAGCTGGAACCAGCTATATCTCACTATGAGCTGGGGTTAGGAAACAGCTAAGCAGCTGTGATTTACTCTTAAAAACTAAGGAAGTGTGATATTTGCCTATTGTTGAGAAAAACAATACCAATGGGAAGTGGTTGTGTGCTCTAGGGTCTTGGTCCCAGAACCTGAAAACAAGGAGAGAAAGAAATTCTTCCTTCCTTTGCCTTTTACAAAATAAAAATATGCCAGGAAATGGTGGCACATGCCTTTAATCTCAGCACTGGGCAGGAGGAGAGGGAGACAGAGGCAGTCAGATCTCTTGAGTTTGAGGCCAGCCTGGTCTACAGAGTGAGTTACGGGACAGCCAAGGCTACACAGAGAAATCCAGTCTTGAATATCTATCTCTGTCTCTCTATCTATATGGAGGGAGGGGATGCAAAGATAAAACTATGGTGCCTTTCCCCAGTTATACCAGCACAAAATGTGTTGAATATATGAATGAGTGACAAATGAACAAAGGAATGAATAGATGGACAACATACTCCACACCTCATTGAAGCTATCCTCTAAATTTTAAGAATTAGTTGGGCATTTATGGATAGTTCATTTCTAGGAACTTTGAAGAGATCGGTGTCCACAATGGTGCTGCCACATGCTTCCACCCCACTGGGCATGTGCAGAAAGCAGCACAGTGTGGCCTGAGATGATTGTGAGCAAATGGTTCTCTATCCATGCTCATCCCTGTTCCGCAAAGTTTCCTCTAGCACTTTCTGCTTTGTATGTTCTATTTGTTTTCTTATAAAAGTGCTGGTCATGACCTACCACATTGATTTCAAAACCCACTAATGGTTCGCAACCCGCAGATTTAAAAGCTGTACTGTAGACGATGTGGGAAAGGAAGTCACTGGCTGTGCAAGGAAAGAAGCGCCGCAGGACGCATCATGCTGCCCCAAGAAGGGCGGAGAGATGCAGACTGCCCGGGGAACTGTGGACATCTCCACTCCCGTGCTCACTGCCCATCCAGGTACCAATGACTGAAGTGTCTACCCCTGGCTCCAGGGACCCCTGGTGTTCCTGGCAGTATGCAAGTCAGGTGTGTACAATCCCACTCTCACTGGACTACCCCTTCTCCCAGGGGTTCTGAAGGTGTTGTCACCCTTCGAAGGAGGAATTGAAGCTGACACTAGGCATTTTTCTGTTCCAGCTGGCCAACGCATCAGGCCACGCTGTCATGATCCCAGCTCCTGCAGTGCGGAGGCCTATGAAATGCAGTGGATTGGCTTCTGGAGAGACTGCATTTGAGGTGAGGCTGGAAGGAAAGGGTGATGGGAGCAAAGGGTGATGGGACTGATTTCTGGGGAAATGTTGAGCAAATCCTGGAACAGGGCTGTCGAAGGGGTGTGAAAACAGAAATTCAATAAAGCCCCTGCCAGAGCCTGCTTCAGCAAGGGTATCAGCAAAGCTTTTGAATGGAAGGCTGAAGGGCTGCATGCATTCAGGAGCTTCTGCTGGCTCCAGGAAGTGAGGACCAGCAGGCCATGGGAAAGCATGAGGCTAGATGCCTCCATGTTCCTCTGTGGCTCCCTGACCTCAAAGGGGAAAGTTCTGGGAGCCCATCCTTTGCCCCCCACCTGCCACTACTAACCATCTCATGTGGCTGCAGCTCATTCTATGCCCCTTTGAAGGCAGGGAGCCTGCAGGCCCAGTGGGGCTCCCACTTCAAAGAACCTGGCATGCTGGGATTCCCCAGCCCAAGTGAGGCCCCGAGGCAGGGAGTGCTGAAGGGGAAACTCCAGCTGGGATGAGGCAACAGGCACTGAGAGGTGGGAGTTCCTGGACAAGGGGCAGCTTTTTAGGCTGCCACTGGGCCCACACTTAAGAGGGATTCTCCTGGGGCTCCACAAACAGAAGGCACAAAGGCTTCCAAAGAGAAGCTGTTTCAGCACAGCAGTGAGTGCAGGGACTAGGAGGATCAGCTCACTTCTGCCTTCATTCATTTCCTAGGCTCCCCATAACCATCCAGCAACCTGCCTAAAGCTTACCTACCTAACCACTCACACATTCAGCCACCTGCCTATTCATTCATCGAGCCATCTATCCACCCACCCACCCACCTTATCTATCCACCCACCCATCCACCTAACCACCCACATACCCACCCACCAACACATCCATGCATCTCTCTCCACCCATGCACCCACACATCTGTCCCTCTACTCACACACCAATGCGTCTATCCACCCATCTACACACACACCCATATGCCCATCCCCCAGTCTGCCCACACTTACTATCCACTCACCCCCCCACCCACCGCTCATCCATGCACCTATTCACTGAGATTCTTCCCTCTGAACCTCCTCCTGCCTGCTGAGCCTCCAGCAGATGTCCCTTATCAGGGACTTGTGGCCCCTCACCTTCAGGATGCAAGAAAGGCACAAGTCTCCAGAACAGCCAGTACATTTGGGCTTTGTGTTTGTGAGTTTCTGAGAAGTAACTGTGTGCTAAGTGAGATACAAGAAAAATCACACAATAGCGTGGGAGTATGATCAAGTGTGCAAATGAGCACACTCCTGTAAGAAATGCTGAAGGCCAAAATGCTTCTCTCAGCTTCAGAGTACAATGTGATTTTACCTCTTTTCTGATGGTTTTCATTTTCATTTAAAGTTAACATTCTAATTTTTCCAAAGAAAAACTCTTACTATAAAAATGTGTTTTGGGTAGAGTCTCTCAATGGCCCTCTGTGGTAGGCTCCTATCCTGTTCCATTTTCTCCCTCTTCTGATGTTCGTCCCCATTTGCCTTTCTGAGTGAGGATTGAGGCTCTTACCCAGGGTCCTCCTCTTTGCCCATCTTCCTTAGATGTACAGATTTTAGCATGTTTATCCTATATCATATGTCTAATATCCACCTATAAGTGAGTATACACCCTGTGTGTCTTTCTGCTTCTGGGATACCTCACTCAGGATGATCTTCTCCAGTTCCACCATGTGTCTGCAAATTTCATGATTTCCTTGTTTTTAATTGCTGAGTAGCATTCCATTGTGTAAATGTACCACAATTTCTGTATCCATTCCTTAGTTGAGGGACCTCTGAATTGTTTCCAGATTCTGGCTATTACAAATAAAGCTGCTATGAACCTGGTTGAACAAATGTATTTGTATACTTGAGCATGTTTTGGATATATGCCTAGGAGTGCTATAGCTGGATCTTGAGGAAAGACTCTACCCAGCAAGGTATCAAAGCAGATGCCGAGACTCTTAGCCAACCTTTAGGCAGAGTGTAGGGAATCTTATGAAAGAAGGGGGAGATAGGAAGACCTGGAGAGGACAGGAGCTCCACAAGATGATCAACAGAACCAAAAAATCTGAATACAGGGGTCTTTTCTGAGACTGATATTCCAACCAAGGACCATGCATGGAGATAACCTAGAACCCCTGCACAGATGTAGCCCATGGCAGCTCAGTCTCCAAATGGGTTCCCTAGTAAGAGGAACAGGGACTGTCTCTGACATGAACTCAGTGGCTGGTTCTTTGATCACCTCCCCAGAGGAGGGAGCAGCCTTACCAGCCCACAGAGGAGGACATTGCAGGCAGTTATGATGAGCCCTGATAGGCTAGGTTCAGATGGAAGGGGAGGAGGACATCCCCTATCAGTGGACTAGGGGAGGGGCAGAGAGGACATGAGGGAGGGAGAGCGGGATTGGGGGTGGATGAGAGAGGATGCTACAGAGGGGATACAAAGTGAATAAACTGTAATTTACAAAAAAATAAACAAATTTTTAAAATGTGTTTTGCACTGAACATACAAAATCATAAAAGCGCTTTTAATGACACAAGGAAAAACTTCTGCCAAACACATAGAGCCAAACAAAGCAAATAAAAGCAAAACATGATAAAATGTACCATGTAAAACAGCGTGAGTGTGTGTGTGTGTGTGTGTGTGTGTGTGTGTGTGTGTGTGTAATAGAGACAGAGTGTGTGAAGGGGCTAGTGTGAGAAAGACAGTGTGTATATGTATGTCTCACATTATTTAATACAGAGTTATTACACTACATTATATCAAATTTGTCTTTAGTTCTGGGATTGTGTGCGTATTACTCTTTCCTTTTTGTCCTTCTGTAGTTTGTAAGATTCCTGCAGTGGACATTTGATGTTTTAAAATGAAGCAGCCATTAATTTTTCTTCTTGTTGTTCATATGTAACTTTCTCTGGCATTGAGGATGGAACCGAGGGCCTTGCACATGCCAGCTGAGCCCCATCCCCAGTATCGGCCTTTTGTAATGTATACCTGCAAGGTGAGGCTAAGTGGATTGTGTGCTCGGGAGCTGTCACTTCTGCCCTTCTCAATCTGTAGTTCTGTCCCCTGAGCCAAGAACACACACACACACACACACACACACACACACACACACACACACACAGCGTGTGCACAGCCTTCCCAGCCCAGCCTCTGACCATCCAGCACTCCATATCTATGCATTTGAACATTCTAGGTGTCCTTTACAAGCTGGAAATGGTGGTGCATCCCGGTAATGTTGGCACTTGGGGGTAAGAAATTCCAGAGTTCATGGTATTCTCAAGAATGTCATGAGTTCAAAGTGAGCCTGGGATGCAAGAGATCCTGTTTCAAAAAGAAAGAAAATAAAATGAGAGAGAGAGAGAGAGAGAGAGAAAGGAAGGAAGGAAGGAAGGAAGGAAGGAAGGAAGGAAGGAAGGAAGGAAGAAAGAGGAAGAAAGAAAGGAAGAAAGGAAGGGAAGAAAGGAAGAAAGAAAGAAAGAAAGAAAGAAAGAAAGAAAGAAAGAAAGAAAGAAAGAAAGAAAGAAAGAAAGAAAGAAAGAAGGAAGGAAGGAAGGAAAGAGATCCCAAAGGGTGAAATCCTACAATCATCTTTGTGGCTGACTTGTTTTCTTCTGCACAGTGTCCTCAGAGTTCAGTGATGCAGCATAGTCATATTTTCTTTCCATTATAAGTTGTAGTCATGCAGAGAACATTTTTCCTCCACTCACTTACTGAGGGGTCCCAGGCTGCTTTCACCTTTTGGCTGTTATGAATCCTGCTATGACATCACATGGCTATGCCAGAAGACCTTGTTTTATCTTCTGGGAATACACCATGAAGAGCAAATATTGGACCATGGTTGTTCTAGGTTTAATTTTGGGGGACTAGGGTCCACTTTCTAGTTTATGCCATGCATGCCAATCACCACTATCTTCAGATTTTTTTATTATAGCCATCTTATTAGGTGTGAGGTACCTCATTGTAGTTTTAATTTGAATTGTTAGAATCATTTAGTGCTTTGGGTTGTTGAATGAAAATCTCACTGCCAGGCACAGGTGACTCCCCTGCTAATTAATTATTGGTCACGGAGGCTCCAGAGGCACCCAAAACAATACAAACTATTGTTCCCACTTGGATTTCCACTATGTAAGACCCTCATGCTGCAGATACCACACACTTTCTACAGGACATAGAGAAATCAGTCTTGGACTGACCTGGAAGTTGTCTCCCTGCCAGCTAGCTCTAGTGCTAGAAGTTGCTATGTAGCTGCTGGAGAAGAAAAGGCATCACTGATCTTACCCCAGGATGGATCCTGTAGGCTATAATACTAATCTTCCCTATAAGGTGTGTGCCTACAGCAGCAAGATTGTTGATGAGGTAATCACCCACCATTGTGATTAGATTTGATGCCTGCTCCCTCTACAGGAGGGATTTAAGCCTGATATTGTAAATATGGCCAAAACCCATGGCTCAGGATTTCATAGGTCCTAGGAAGAACCTACTGATGTTGTTTTGCTAAGTGGTCATGTGGTCAAGCTGCATTTTAAATATTTATATTTACACCCATAGATCTGTGCTGTTCCCAACTTTGTTTGGGAAAACTCTTTGTTGCAATGTGTAGTGATTAAAACAGAGACTCATTACTGCTCAGAGTGCTGAGGATAATCAACAAATAGATTTACAGATGAGAAATCTATATCACCCTCCCTTCAAGGTGGAAACATCTTGAAAGAAGGGGAAGAAAGAATGAAAGTGTTAGAGGATGAGGAGGCGTGCTATGAAGTGCTGAACTCTAGCCATGACATAGCTGTTGCACTCATGAACTCACAGGAGCTGTGCTTAGCCACAAAAGATATACGTAAGTTCAAAAGAGCTGAGCACACGCCTGTAAGAGACAGATGGAGTTCGAGGCCAGCCTGGTCTACAAAGCAAGTCCAGTACAGCAAAGGCTACACAGAGAACCCCTGTCTTAGAAACAAAACAAAAGATCAAAAAAGCTTAAAATTCCAGCATAGAAAGAGCAGGGACTCCTGATAGCCCACCCTTAGCTGAGGAGATATTAACAGTTGATAGTTTCTGAGGTCACTTTTTTTTTGGAGGTTGTGTCCATCGGATAATTTCCCATGTCTGAGTGGATGACCCATACGTATGGATAGCACCAACCAGACTCAGTGGTTTATAAAAACAAAAACAAAAAGAATATATGAAGCCAGAAGGGATAAGTGTTGGAGGGACCATGGATTGGAAGGGTAGTGTATGGATATGACTAAGATGTATTGTATACACGTATGAAATTTCTAAAGATTAAAGAAGTGAAATCTCTCTTCAGTTTCTCTCTGTGCTTTCTTTTCTGTCTCACAAATATTCAAATAAGTGGACTAATCAACCTATGCCTTTTGGCCTCTCAGACAAGGAAGCAACATGTGGCTGAGTCTGGGTTAGCTGAACTCATAAAATGTCAGACACAGATGAGATCTTGATCCCTCCACCCATCCTTCACACACCCACAACCTTGCCATCTCCATTTCTGACCACCAACAGAGCTTCTCAACAATTAGACAAGATCTAAGTTCTGACTTCTCACCTCCCACACTGCAACCTCAGTGCCTCTCAGCAGAGCTCTGTTCTAGACATATCACACAAAGGAGGAATAAGAGCAATGTTAATCAGGGTAGCTATGATGTAAAGATGCTTGCTTACCATGCTGGAAGCCCTGGTTTGATTCCCAGCCATGCGAGACAAAATGCTAATCAAAATATCAAACTGTTATTAATGCATTTTCCTTCTGATTTGTATAACTTAACCAAGAAAATGCAAATCCCTGTTAGAGGTCCCATGACATTGAGTTCTAATTTGGTAAGCAGAGTGGCAGGCAAGTGAAAGAGAGAAAGTTCATCAGAGGATACATGCAGCTAATATTTCCTGCCTCATGTCAAAAACCCTAAGGATTAACGGCAGAAACATTCCACCACTCTTGACATGAATACAAACAATTCTCCACTTTTACCTCATATGTCACATAGCAATATCTGTGATTGCTCCATCCTTTCACCCTTCCCCTCATCCATGCACCCCATCCACCCACCCACCATCCATGCACCCACCCACCATCCATGCACCCACCCACCATCCTTCCACCCACCCACATATTTATTCAATTCCTCTATCTCCCCATTTTCATGTACCCATCTACTCACTCATTCTCCCTCCTTTCTATTCATCCACCTACATACCCATTTATCCACCCACTCACCCAGCCAACCAGCCACCCTTACATTCACCTATCCCTTAACGACCCATTCTTATGTAAATAAACCCATGCCTCTTTACTCTTCTATGCACTCATCTATTCATCCATCCTACCTCCTTTCTATATGACTACCTACTTACCTATCCATCCATTCACTCACCCATCTATCCATCCTCCAATCCAATCACACATCCACTTGCCTACTCATCCACTTGGCCACGCAGCCACCCATCTACCTATCCACACAACCATAGGCTTGCTCATCTGTGCAATAGATATTTATCACATGCTTACTGTGGACAAAACCTTAAGAGAATTTAAGCCTTTCATAAAGAAAGACAATATATCAAAAATAAGACAAATGACATAATCCGGATAATAATATAAAAGGCTCTGAGACAATGAAACAGAGTGCATTAGAGAGTGACGGTGGAGGGAGGGAGGTGAAGCCATCAAAGGATGCATCTAAAATGAGTCCTGAATGGGGAGAGTGAAATCCAGCCATTGAGACCACTGTGTTGAGAGCACTACACGTGAGAAGAAGAAAGATACATAGTCTGAGACACACAGTCTCTCACTGTGAAGACCATAGACCTGGAGACAGACTGGGTGCCATCAAAAACATGTTCCTTCTATTGAATGTATCATGGCTGGGAGGTGCTTGTGTCCACTGGCCATCTGGCAGGTGAAGGGCAGTGGTACATGGCACACATGGCCAGGTGTTTAAATACGTCCATTTCTCTCTGAGCTGTCAGTCTCTGTCTGCAGACTGCAGTGTGAGCCTCTGCAGAACCTCAGAAGTTCAGAGGATGAGATCCCTGGACCCCACGGGAAGCCCAGCCTCCACACCCAGGGATACAGCCTTATAAGCTTACATAGGCAACGAGTAATTTCTCTGAGTCAAGACACTGGGGTTTGAGTGCCGTGCTCCTCGCATTCCTCGAAATGTCTGGTTTGTGTTGTGTTAACGGATAATGTTGATCAATGGACCTAAGTACTGGTCAGAGGACTGACCTGTCCTTAAGAGTCAAGGAAACAGACATGCGCTCTAAACTGCCCCTATCAGATTGAAGGCCCCACTTTGAGGCACCATTGTGAACAAGAAGATGGGTTGACATGCCCAACCCCAGCTGGCTGGAGGAGGAGCTAAAAGTAATAACTAGCAGATCTATTAGGCTGGAAATGGGAAGGTGATGAGATAAATCAGGTGCTGATCACCAGAAGGCAGAGGAGCGGTGCCTTCCAGGGTGCGGCC
The DNA here is from genome assembly GCF_907164565.1 of Psammomys obesus. Taxonomy (NCBI): domain Eukaryota; kingdom Metazoa; phylum Chordata; class Mammalia; order Rodentia; family Muridae; genus Psammomys; species Psammomys obesus. Next base: position 9,568,564 of record NW_026592118.1, read on the forward strand.
CTGCTTGGCCAAGCGGCTTTGCAGAGGGCCACTCAATCATACCTTCGGGTCTCAATCCCCCACGTGCTATTATCTTCATTACTGGGAGAGGAGTTGGAGCTCCTTGAAATATGGATTAGTGGGGCCCGTCTAATTAGTAAATGCAAGAACAGTTCAACCATTTTCTCAAAACTGTTAATAGTCAGAGGAAGAAAGTGCTGCCAGTTCTTATTAATTCTGACTTCATTTCTCAACTGAAGCCAAGTACCTGAGCTAGGAGGACATGGTCAACTCCAAATAGCCCAAGGAAGTCACTGAGCCTGGTTCTAAACATCTCATGTGATGGCTGAATAACCTTTATTTAGAAGATATACTTTCATTTATAAGAAAGAAAATTAAGAATTGTAGGTAGCATTTATAGAGGGCCCACTAAGCATAAGGTGCTAGGCTAAGTGCTTCATTTAATCCTTAGCAACACAGGAACTGGAATTCACTGTCCATATTTTATGGATAAGAAGCTTAACACCTCCAGAACTGACCATCTTGCCCAAACCACACAGCAGAAGCAAGATCCCAAGGGCTGTGTGACTCAGGGCTTTGTTTTACCACTGCACCCTGTGGAACAACCATGGCCCAGTGACACTTCAGCAGATACCCCTTGAAACACAGGGGTGTATGAGTTAAACACTCATGAGATGGGTTGCTCTCAGGAAGCACAGAGCCTTCACCGTGCACATTAGCAGTCTGAGTCTGCTGGGTGGGCGTATAGTTGTCTTAAGGTGTGCTGAGCTAAAGCTAAGCGTCTTCCCTCAGCAGCATGTGGAGAAGAGGTAGAGAGAGGGGCGTGTCTGCAGCATGACTCAGCTTTCAGCATCCTTGTTGTAGAGTCTCTAATCTCAGGGAGGACCTCAGGCTGGTCTGGTGTGGACAGATCTGCCTCCGCAGAATGTGTACCTTGCTGGGTACACATTTCAGGGAGTTGGAAGCAAGGTACTGCGAAGGCCTGAACCTGTTGCAATGAGGTAACAAAGAATAGTTAACCGACCCTCTTTGCCTCTATTTCCATATCTGGGAAGCATGAGCACCCACAGTGCTCCTTGTTGGGGGCAGGTGTGCTTGCGCAGGTATGGGATGAGACTGTTGAATCACAGACTCATTTCCAGGTGCTGTCACCTGTTTCTGCTCTCCAGCTTTCCTTCCAGCCTCTTCCTCCTCGTGTGTTTACTTTTGGTCCAGAGCCATGGGCTTGAAAAGTACCATGCTATGTGTCACACTAAGGAAGGATCAGACTTAATGCTATGTGCTTTGGACAACCTTGAAGTGATTGTGATGCCCACACATGACACCTCCACAGTGGATTTGCACAGTAAGCACAGTAATTGCTTACCATCCTCTTGGCTTCCATGTCTGTGGCTCTCCAAACCTGCCCATTCTGAATCAGAAACCCAAGAGGCCTCACAAGATTTAGGCCCACCTCAATGTGCAGATCAACTGGTTTTCACCAAGAATAAAGCTGTTGGTGCCCTCAGGACACCACTGGCCCGAGTAGGTGGGATATTTAAAGCCACTCTTGCTCTTTCGCCTAGCTGGATGAGAAGAAAGACAAGACAGCCAAGTAGCTGGGGAAGCTAGGAAGGTCTTCACATGCTTCAGGGGAGGGGAGATAAAGAGCCACAGAGAATCAGCATCCAGAAAAGCAAGATCCTCATCCATTCCCAAGACTTTCTGCCCCCAGAGCTCTGTGACTAGAGGGTGTGTGCATTTTCAAGAGCTAGATACCCGTGTGCTGGGATGGCTGTGGGGACAGTGTCAAGTCAGGATGTAACCATGAGGCAACTGCTTCTCATGGGTGGGTTTCACCAGCCCCACACCCCATTCCATGAGGAATAAATAAGCATCCATGAAAGAACAGGTCTCATGGATAAATGCTGAGGGCGAAGCACTTCTCATTCAGCTTGGTTCAACAGGGCCCTAAACTCCCTATTGGGAGCTCTCTGTTACCATTTGTACTCACTGCTCACACTCCTCTGTCATAAATCACCACAAAATGCAGCATCATTGACCACCTTCTAGAAACGCTGAGGAACATCCTATCCAGATGCAGTGCTACTGGCTGTGATTAATACTCACAATCTGTCCTGGGACTCTGATCCCACCTCTGTCTTTGCTGAGACTGTTGTTAGCCATCTCGGCATGAGCTCTCTGAGCCCTGGATTTCTCCACACCATCTGTGTTCCTGCAGACGAGCCGCTTTGTCTAACTTCAGGCTCACCCTCCTGTCTCCAGCTCTGCCCCAGCCCTCACTGCAAGAAAGTTGCCCAACAGAACATAGAATATTTTCCAGGGGAAGAGTTTCAAAATGACCTGCAAATGTCTAGCTCACCCCAGATCGGTTGCCTCACCAGATGTTCCCACACTGGTCCCAGTGCCCAAAGAAAGCAGTCTAGCACTTTTCCCAGATGCTCCCTATTCTGCCATCATTTTGAACTCAGGCAGAAGAGTCCTCCTGTCCTTTGTCAGAGGCTCAGAAACAGTGGGCCTGGCCAGCTTGCTGTGCTCTGACAGCTGAAGGCTACACCCTGGGGACCACACTCAGCCTGCTGGAGGCACCTCTGACTCTTTGCACTGCAGAGGCCTCTTGGCCTCACTTCCCACTGGAGCAAGGGAAAGGAACCCATTGCACAGTAAACCGCAAGAACAGGCTACAGATCACTGCACCCGAAGGCAGGCACCTTGGGTTTGGGGTGGAAAGGCTTTGCTTGGCCTCCGGTGCTCATCCATTATTCACAATAGTGGCGATGATAACTTCTACCGGCTTTTCATCTCCAAACCACAGCACACATACTGACTGTTTACCTTCAACCTGAGTTTCCCTTTTATTTTTTTTTTCATCTAGTTTGCTCCACCTCCACTGAGTCTTCTACTGTGTGGAGTCCTGAGCTGTGTACACACAGGGCTCCTACAGGAGACTAGGTCCAGCCTAAACTGGCTGCTGAATGATGACTCCCAAACGCATGAAGGAGAAGCTTTGTTCTCCGCATTCTCTCTTTATTTTCCTGGCAAGAAACACAGTTTGTTTAGATAACTGAAAAAGCAAGATTCATTCTCCCTATCTTAAAAGCAAGCAAGGAAGCAAGCAAGCAAAAACAAAACAAAACTGTCTACGAAGTCTATGAAGATGATATACATAAAATTCAAAGGTGTGTGGTGTACAAGCAGCCTTATACACATTTAATTTTCCCAGAACCCATTGTTCTCCCTTTCATATACATCCTGCAAATAATCACCTCCTCACACCTCAAGGACTCCAGTCTGCACATCCAACTGGAGCAGCCTTGGCTCAGGCTCGGAGCCTTTCATCCACAGTTGTCTTTCCAACTTTCCAACTCAGAGTAGAAACACAGACAGCATTTCAGGCCAGGAAGAAGGCAGGCTAGGATTCAGGTGGGAAGGTGGGGAGGGTTGGGATGCAGGTGAGTTGGTAGGGCAGATGGGACACAGGTGGGAGGGGGACGGTGGGTCACAAGTGGGATTGAGGGGAGGGTGTCTGCAGATGGGATGGACGAGAGGTAAGTAGCGGGTGGGGAGGATGGGAAAGTGGATGGAGGAGAGGGTGGGGTGCAGATGGGGTACTGGAAAGCATGAGATGCAGACAGATAATCCAAAACCTTAGAAGCCAGCAGTAGGTAAGACCTGAGGCAGTTAGTGGCTTAGAAACTGAGTCAAGAGAAGGGCATCCCTCTTCTTTCCTATTCTTCCCTGGAGGAGAAGGAATAGCTGAGGAGGAGGGAGGGCATCTGGGCTCTTGACCTGTCTAGCCCAGGGGAAGTTGGCAGTGGCTGCTGGGTGGCCTGCTCAGTGCTCTCGGAGCTGGGAAACTGCTCTTGATAGATGACATCCCAACATAAGGAGTTTTGAAAAACTACAAACTATTCATGATGCTTCCATCCTGCTTTAGTCAGGATCGTACCTCTCTGTCTCACCCAGCGAGGGTGCAAGCTAGCTAGTGATAGGAAATTATCCTGTTCCAGGAGCAGGGGTTCTAAATAACCTACTGGTACTATAGGCCCCCCACTCCACTTAGGCAGAGCTCCCTGGCTGGCCGCGCCACCAGGTTTTCTTCCCTGGGAGAGAGGCACTCCTGAAGGTCAAACAACACCTTAGGCACCAATGGTCAGTGCCAAGCTGCTCTTCCTTCCTCTCCTCCGGCCCTGGGGGCTTCCAGTGTGTCTTCCCAGGCTGGTGATTTGGTTTTCCTGCCTCTTTCCTCCTCTTTATTACCTTTTGGCCCTCCTAGTATCTCCTGTGTCTTCCAGCTGGTTTCACTTCTTTCTCCTAGACTTTATAGATGTGTAAAATCATGTACATGTGTATGTGGTATGTGTATGTGTGCACGCGTGTGCTTGTGTGTGTGCGTGCACATTTGTGTACATGCGCGTGTGTGTACATGTGTGTGCATGTGCATGCATTTGGTATGTGTGTATGCATTTGTGAGTGCGTGTGTATTGATGACATGAACATAGAAGCTCTGCCTGGGGATGAGCCACCTTAATTGCACCTGTAATGACCTGCTTCCTGATGAGGCCACATTCATAAGTAGAGAGCTAATTTAGGGGAGACACAATTCAGCCCTAGCAGGAACTGAACAATATTCTAGTCTCCCCAAATAGATCCTGGGGCCCATCATAAAGATTAGAGGCAAAAATCTCAGCCAGCTGGCCATCCCTAGGAATGAGGGAAGAGTTTAGTCTGCTAAGCATTGCAGTAAGAGACAGGAACCAGGATCTGGTGGACGAGGGGGGATGAGAATGAAGATGAGGTGGAATCAGCTGAAATTGGTAATTTTTCCCGCAGGGAAGGAAACTGCAAGGCCATTGCAGAGGATTGGGTATTGGAAATAAGAGCCACCAGAAGGCCAGTAAGAGTGAAACATCCGCCCAGTTACATGGAAACAAATGCTATGGGTACAGAATGGACTGTTTTGTGCTTGTGAAAGCCACGCAGAAATATGGTCTGCAGGAAGGCAGGTGACAAGGCCGTGTGTTCACTGTAGCTGAGGCTGTGTGTATCATTGTCATCTGACCTATAAACAGTCTCAGAGACTGAGGTAAACAGCACAAGGGGTTGCTCTAAACCAACAGGGATTCCTCTGCATTGGTCTTCCATGTTGATGAATATTTTTCATGACCAGGTCCTCAGATGTGATAACTGCACAATAGGAGGCCCCTTCATGTTTTATCCTTAATGTGACCAACCTGGCCAAGCCAGCACATCCTTGCAGAAATGAAAGAAGCCCTGCTTAGGGAGTTGTGTTTCTCCTTCTGTGCCATGGACAAAATCCCTGGACAGTTGTCCCTAGTAACTTTGAAAGAACACAAGTGAGGCTCCAAAAAGACCCACAGGAAAGCTTAAAACCTTGAATTTCTGAACTGTTAACTTAAGAGAGAAATGTCAGAAACATTGTGGCTGATTGTTTCTACGAGTCCAGGATGTCCAGGTCAATATGGTGCCTGCCTCCTGCCCAAGGGAGGACCCAAGGAGGCCACTCCACCCTCCCCTGCACAGAGATGGACAAGTCTACTACCCCACACCTCAGTCACCTAAGCCAAGACCTCCACGCTGAAGGAGCAGTTTGACTCCATCCTGAGTCTGTGCCTGGGAGTGTTAAGTGTCACTGCACCATCTCTAAAGAACTGGTTGATCTTCTCCTTGCTGAACAGTTCAGGTGCCTCCGTTGTGCTCCAAACGTTATCAGAAATATTGTTTAATGTGAAATTAGGCACATCTTTATCGTCAGATTTATTTAAAGAGACATCTGTCGTACACAACAATCTGGAGCTCATGGTGTGGAGTATGAACGATACTTTGATATGCCTTCAAGTCTAAGAATCTAGAGTTAGGACAAATTCAGCAGAGACAATCGTAGTGGTGATGAATGGTGCAGGTATAGCAGGCGTGGGGCATTGCCTCTAGAGTCCAGGGCAGAGCTCTGTAGTGATGGGAGGGCAGGACAAGGGACCCTTGGAGAAGGCCACATGCAAGTGTGGCCACCCTGAAGCACAGTCAGTGCAGGCAATCCGTGTTATGCCCCTCTGAGGCTACGACTGTTGCTGAACTGCCAGGGAGAAAACCCTTAATGCACACAGAGAAAAAAAACCTGAGTAAAGAGATGGCCATTTTTGGAGGGGACAGAGAGAAAAAGACAAAGAAGGAGAAAGGAGGAAACATTTAGGAGGAGATGGTGATTATTAGAATATCCCACACTTAACATCTAAAGTGCTTTATTCATTTATGTGGTAGAATTACAGAGTTTTCATATGCTACAGATTTTACTCATGACATCTTCATTCTTGCATACAACTTATTTTGATTATGTTGCCCTCCCTCATCCCCTTCCTCTCCTACTGACCCCTCTTCTTCTGTAACGGTCCCACCTCTACTCCCACGTCTCTCTGTGTGTGCAGGTCTTACACAGGTGGCCACAGCGGCTATGTGCTCATAATCACGGAAACTGGGTTATGTCCAGAATATGTTTCACAGAGCATCCTTCCCATCCAGTTCTTCCACCTCCTCTCCCACAGACTTCCCCAAGCTTTGGAGGAAATGATGGGCATGTCCCATTCAGGACTGAGCACTCAACAGTCGCTTACTGTCATCGCCTTGACCAGCACTGAGTTACTGCATTGTTCATCTCTTAAGACAAATAATAAGCATGCAGAAAGTGTAGCTTAGAAAATTGTTAACAGTTTTGCCAATTAGTCATCCAGTTAATGAGGCTGCAGCTCGGAAGTTAAAATGTTCTCCGTTAACTAAGCCATGAAACCTACAGATGTAAAAACAGATACACCCAAGTTCTGCTAAAGAGACCAAAGATCAGCGGTAATCCGGTGGCAGACGCCTCCCTGACGCTACCTGTTTTGGACAGAGGCCATGGGCCTTCACTCCAGTCCCAAGCTCAGCACGTGACTCTGTAGTCATGACCTGGCTGCTTAGATAGGCTTTTCCCAGGAAAGGAAGTGTGTTTGTCATCAGCGGTGTATGCAAGTTCTATATACATGCCTCTTTCCTCCAAATTAATAAATCGCAGGAGAGTTCTACGCAGCTTCTGTCTACCGCTGTACATGAACAAACCCTGCAAGTTCAGCCTGGTGCCTACAGGGACCTCCTGCAGGGACCTTCTTACTTACTTCTTACTTACTTACGGAAGTATGTAAGTATGTAAGTATGTAAGTAAGTATGTCTATGGAATCACGGGGGTGATTCCATAGACACCTCGTGTGTCACTGTTCAGATCTGCTGGAGTACTGCAGAAACAAAAAACAACGCCCCATGATTCTGGCCTGAGGAAAGGGCTTGGTAGGTAAAGCGCTTGCAGCGAAAGTGTAAAGATTTGAGTTTGGATTCTCAACATTTCCATAAAGGGCCAGGTGTGTCAGCATCTGTAACCACAGCAGTGGGAGATGGAGAGCCATAATCCAACTTGCTGGCCTCCCAGTGTAGCTGAAATGGCACACTCTGGGTTCAGTGAGTGTGAGGGTTCATCTCAACTGTCAACTTGATAAACTCTAGAATCACTTGAGAGATAACTCTGTTTTGATTAGGTTAATGGACATAAAAAGACATGCTCACTGTGAGTGGTGTCATTCCCTGGCCTAAGCTCCTGCACTACAGAAAGAATGATCTTGTACCAGTATTCATTATGTATACACTGTCATCATTAGCAACCATCTGTTTTCAGTGACATCTGGATCACTCCCCTCAAGACATTTTCAAGATAAACTTTTATCTGGTGGCATAAGCCATTCTTTCCTGTCTATTAATCTATATCCTGTCATGCTAATTACTAGATTTACACACTTATCTGTCTGTTGACAGGCAACTATGCTATTTCCCATTTTGTGATGAACACAGCCCTTGTGACGTAGCCACATGGGTGTCTCTACAGCTTTTCTTCCTCCTGGGTGGGGTAGCAGGTATGAGCAAATGTTTTAACTTTTAAGGCTCTACCACATGCCTCCCGGAGCCTCCACATCAGAACTACACGTGTCCCAGTTATTTCTAGGCATGCTAACCCTAGGAAGTCCTCACACAGCTACCAAGACATGCCCGAGTTTTACAGATGGGCTGTGGATGGCTGTCTGGCACCCTGACAGAGGCTGCTATACAAGGAGCATGTCTAGCGTGCTGGCCCACTGTCTTCCTTGGAGTGTGGGAGGAACAGTGTTGAACAAGTCAAACTTAAAGCTCAACAGTGTGTCAGAAACTGCTACCCTCCCTTATTTCTTGCTCATTTCTATCTTCCTGCTTCTAAGACTGACTCTGACAATGAACTCTCTAGAAAGAATCTTAGAAGGGCATCTGTGTAGGGGCCAAAGTGTGCTCAGGGCTCAGGTGCGTGAGAGACGCATTCCATTTATTTGTTTGCACATTTCTATGCTGCTTTCTATTTTTGGCTCCAGTCTTTCAAGGTAGATGAAACTCAATTTGAGTCAGCTCGACCTTCCCTTGGACCTCAGGTGACATCTTAGGGATTGACTAGATACAGGAAGCAGAGCTATGGATCCTGACAGCCTTCCGCCATCGAGGCATCCATTCCCACTGTTTCTCTAACTCTGAACATTGAGCATCACTGCGGCATGGCTGGATGCTCTCATGAGTCCTATCTTCTTCAGCCCTTTACAGCCGCACAGAACTCCCCTAAGCTATAGGTTTTCAGTATCTAAGGCACTTGTGCCTTTTTCTTGGATCCTAAATACCTACTTTCACAGATAAGCTGGGCTCTGTCCATGCCAGGGATGTGGAGCAAGGGAGACAGCACCTCACTTATTCTCCAAGAATAATTCTCCAGCAGCACTAAACTTCTAAAAACCTAGCTCCAACTCTTCCTGGCCTCTCTTTGACCTTACTCCTGTCTGGATCCATTCTTGAGGACTATACATTGAAAACTCAAAATCCGGTAGAGATTTCACACCTGTACATGCAGGCAGATAGACACACAGATAGTTAGACACACACACACACACACACACACACACACACACACACACACACACACCTGCTCACATACTAACCTATAGGACAACTTCAGCGAACAACACCACAAATGCATATTGGCTACTTCCCTGAAAGCTTTCATGCACATTAACATATTGCCTCCAACAACTGCTGCACAAAGAGTCGTTAGCAGGCAGGCTGCAGGCCATGTGGGTTAAATGGCTGGGAAAACAAAATATTCATGCGATAACAATTTCCTTTGACATAGAAAGGAAACAGGAACCTTGGGCTCCACACTTTCCCACTCATGTGATCTGAGGAAGGGAAAGTATTCCCCACAGATTGCAAATTCAGAAAACCACTTCCTCAGGGGAGGGCCTATAATGACTTCAATGGAAGGTGGGCATTGATTTTAATTAGTTGGTTATTTGATCTTGAGACATCAGTGATCAAGGATCTCAAAGAGGAATTAACTGTGCTTAAGTCTGAGGCTCCTCAGAACCTGGTAGTGTGCAATCTCATTAGCACGAGTCTTCCAGCCAACTAAATATACAAGGAAAGAATCATGGGGTACAGCTAATGCAGCCCATGGTCCAGGTGTGAAGGGCCATGATTCCATGGACCCTGAGAGGAAAGCAAATCTCACTGGAACACCCACTCAGATGAGTGCTGGTCCTATGTGTGGTTGGTCACATATATGCTTCTAGATTCCAGAGTTCTGTCAGTTACATGAGTAAATACTTGGCAAACTTGCTGATTCGTGGATTTCTTAGGCAGCCACTGTCAAGACACATGGCTTCTTCATCCTGCGTGAGGCAACACAGACCCCAAAAGACAGATATTGCCTGGGTTCTCTTATATTTAGATGTTACCTTTTAAGCTTTTAATATATGTGCGGTTATATATATAACCACAGAGGTTAGGTACCTAATATTGGCAGGGGCGGGGTAGAAGGTTTCCCAAAAAAAGGGTAATTAAAAATATTGATATGGAGAGACAAAAGGGAAATGAGATAAGGATTGAATGAAGAGGGGAATGATAGAGAAGGGCAAAGGAGGAAATACGGGGAGGAAAAACTAACACTAAAGGACTTTTTAAAAATGTATGAAAACCTACTACTATAAGGCTTCCTAAAATATATACATAGTTGAAAGAAATTTATACTGAGACATCATATAAGTGGGGAGATAATGTCCCAACTAGATATTTTGTGCCACCAAATAAAACCTCTAGTGCCAGGAATAGGTTAGATCTTGAGTTACTGCCAAAAGAGTCCCATGGACTCTCCACGCACACCCCCCAAAACAGCATAAGCTACTTACTGATTGCTTTCCACAGCCTGATAGTAAAGTTCCTATTGCTGCCGAGTACAAGAATGACTTACATCGTCAGGCACAGAGAAGTCAAGCTGGTGCCCAACTACAAGTTTCACCCCCACTGACTAAGCAGTTATAATGCGATCAGCTACTCTGCATGCTTCCAGAGGAGAAAGGTAATCAGCAGTGCCACCCAGCTATGAACCCTGAAACCTAAAACGACCTGTCTGCAAGATATGCTGGTGCAATATCTTGTGATAGGAACCAGCCACTTTTCAGATCTTCATTTTAGACTTAAAGTGCACTCCTCGAGATGGAACCCATATCTGATACTGCTAAAGTGAAAGAGCAGGCAGAAGGAGTAAAGGAGGTAGTGGATGAGTCCAAGGAAACAGCATCTTCCAGAAACAAGGGGATGGAGGCGTTTATGAGCTCACAGAGACATGCACAAGACCCGTACAGGATCAAGCCAGACAGGATCCTCCCATTGAGAGGGGGAAACAGACACAAAGTTCCACCCGTTGGTTGCTAAGAAGCTATTTACAACTAATATTTTCTGGGAAGGGGAAAATCAGTTTTCTTCAATGGAGTGTCGCTAAGTGTATCAACCCCATTCTAGAGTGAGCCCCATGCCCAGGAAGAGTTACTCAACACAGGATAGATTCCTTTGGGTTTTTATTTGGGGGAGGGGTGTTTTGACATTTTTTGACCTATTGTGTGTGTGTGTGTGTGTGTGTGTGTGTGTGTGTGTGTGTGTGTGT
>NW_026592118.1:9579623-9695017 GCF_907164565.1 Psammomys obesus
GTGTGTGTGTGTGTGTGTGTGTGTGTGTGTGTGTGTGTGTGTGTGTGCTTGTTTCTATTTTTTGAGGTTTTGGTGGGGTTTTTACGAAAGAGAGAGAAGTAACATAAAGTTGGTTGATTACGGAGATGGATAGGATCTGGAGGTAGAAGAAGGGTAAAACATGATCAAAATGTATTATATGAAAAACACTTTTTGAATAAAAAAGAGAAAAAAATACATCTAACTAAACTCATCTATCATCAAAATTAACTTTTTGATAAAATATTTTAGTTAGGAAAAAGACAGGTGACTTACCTAGTCTATCATTTGAGTTCAATAGTGTTGTTGTTGTTTTCTGCCTTTATTTGGGCAAATGAAAGGCTAGTTAAGCACCTCATAATTTATAGCTGGAAACAAATGTCCAACATGCGTGGCTCAGTGAGACTTGAGTCTCTTCTCTAATACCCATCATGTCACAGCTCACCGTTGAAGAGACGAGTGTGCAGTGCAGAAAATCCTTCCAACAGGCAGGCTTCGCCTTAAGCATGGATTTAAAGAAGATTGAAGTGGTAGACTGTCAGCTCCAAAGCAATAAGGCAACTGGCCAATTTTAGTTCACAAATTGCCCCTAATTGTCACCACTGGGGAGTTGTTAATGTGTCCTTTATCCTTTGAAGAATGTAATGGGGAGGGAAGACTGGCAAAAAGCAGAAAGTCAAACAAGGAAGTCCGAATGTTTGGCATTCCCAAGCATCACTATCTCTGGAGTGGACAAAGCCTTTGATTGTCTTTGAACAATCATGGAAAGCACAGCCATAAGCTCAAACCTTGCAAAAGGGCTGCAGTGGCCACACAGTCCCCTGCCACTCACTTTAAAATTTAAAGGCTTCACTGGACATCCGAAAGGACTCTGTTGTAAATATCCAGAAGGAAAGAAAGGATTGAGATTTAGTTTTTTTAAGTATTACCTATCTGTGATGTTTTTAAAACTATGCTCGGTGTTTCCTTCCATTTGGAGTGAGGTGGATGACACACTTGCCTCTCAGAGAAGGCAAGGTCAAGCCCATGGGAGATGATAAGCAAATCCAAGTTTCTCTACCACCCTTCACTTGGCATGTGTCTCTTCATTCTTTCCAGTGTGTGCTCCAGGGAGTTCCCTGGAGCCTACTTGTGGGACATAAAGTGTTGTGTGTGGTTCCACCTGCCAGGGCCTTGTAGTAAATGCTGTGTGCCCAAAGTTGTGCTAAGATAACCTCTGTTGTCAGTGAGGAACATGACACATGCCCAGTGTTGTCACAGGGAAGGAAGACTCTAAGACAGTTCAGACAGCAAGTACATGTGGGAGCTAGGACCAAAAGCCAAGATTCTTTATGACACCACCTGTCTCTCAACTCCACTGGACATTTGTCCTGGGTCACATGCCATTTGAGTACTGAGGGAAAAGGTTGATTGCAACCACAATAAGCATTCTGCCTCACGACCTCAGATAGAAAGATGATTTAAATTTATAAGTATTTTTAAATCCATGTGTGCTTTAGGTGTGCCCATGGGAGGCTGGCAACACCAGGCCTGATTTTCATCTTCTGTAATTGCTGGGGACTGACGGATAGAGAAGTGTACATTTATTTGGCCCAAGAATAACTTGTGCTGACCTTGAGAAGACAAGGTACACATGGTGAGCAAACAGCTGCCAAGGAGGGCTTTCTTAAGAAGATGCCCAGGGCCCCTGGGTAGGCAGGGCACACTGCCTACCAGATGAGCATGTTTTCCTGGCACCTGCACTGTGTGTGCCTCAAGGACCTTCCAGTTCAGGCATGAGGAGGTCAAGCCTAGGAGAACTAAATGCCCCATCCTTGGCCAACTGTCCCTGCCCAATCTGTTGATATAATCTCCTTCATCTCTGAGATCCAGTTTCCTTTTTTCTTAACTTTCCTTTTCCCCAAATCTTAGATTACCAGGGTCAAGGACAAACATTTTAACAGACCCACTCAGAATATTCATTAATTCAACACAGACGCCAGTTGACTTCAAGGCTGCCAGATAAAACAGCAGCTGCCCTTGTCTGTGTGTCCCCTGCAATGCTTGGGACATGCTGAAAAATGTGTCTACTGTTTCTCTGAAATTTGCACTCAACTGGAAGGCTTGAGATTTTCTTTGCTAACTCTGGCAACCTTACCTGGGCGGAATCCAGCCTGCTGCCTGTTTTTGTAAATAAAGTTTTATTGGCACACGGCCACACACATTCATTTACATATCATCTAAAATTGTTTTCACACCAGGACAGTTGAGTGGCTGTGACAGAGACCATCTGGCCCACAGAGCCTAAAATATTTACTATCTGGTCCTCAGAGCAGGAGTGGAAGGCTCCAAATTCTGGTTTAGATGGCATGTACCAAGTTCATAACTCTTTGACCTTGCCGTTAGTGGTATACACTAGGCTTGTGTGCAGGGCTTTTGTGGAATGTAGTATGATGTGTCTTGGTTTCCCTACAATAGACAGTAAGTGTGTTGACACTTTGTATCTGTAGTCCTCAAAGTCCCTACCAGGCACATACTATAATAGGTGCTTGATATATACTGGTGGACTTGGTTACTGACAGATACACAGTTTCCCCAATTCCTATTGTGAAGGTAAGGATGAATGACACAAGGAGACAGTGGAACTCTGCCTGAGGGATGGCTGGCCCTGGGCTTTGCCTGGCAGATTCAGAAGGAGTTAAAATGGCACCCTGATGGTCAGGAATGCTATGTAGGACACCATACTAAAGACAGTTCTCTTTCTGTGTAACTGAACAAGCCCTCAAGAAAGACTTAGCGTGTAGATTCCCAGAAAGCATGTCCCAGTTGCCAACTCTTGAGCTTCTTGGTTTGTTTGTTCCTTTGCTTATTTTGAGATGGAGTCCTAATTGGCCTTGAACTTGCTCCAGAGCTGGGGATGACCTTGAACTGCTGATTCTGCTTCCTCCATGTCCCACATGCTGGGATTACAAACATGTTCCATAATAACAAAAAGTATGTCATGCTTGGAATAAAACCCAAGGCTTCCTGCAAGCTAAGCAGGCACTCTGCCAACCAAGGCACAAACCCAGGGTCAGTTGGCCATTCTGTTCGTCTTCATAGGCAAGAGCTGGTGCCCCATGTCCTTGATAAAACAGAAATATCTGTTGACTGTCTGATGGCAATGACAAAACCTTAAACCTAGCATTGCACGGGGCACTCTGGGCTGCACTCTTAGCCCAATAAAAGAGTTCTCTGAGGCTTTGAAGGAGGTCACTGAAATCTTGCAAAGAATCCTCAGGATGGACCTCTCACATCTCACAGTTGAGGCCGAAGCAGCCATCTCCTTTCCACAAAAGGGAAGACAAGTTACCACCCTAGCAGGACCAGATAGCTCTGACAACAGTTATCAGCATCCAGAGGTTCATGGGGGCTGATCTCTTCAAAAGCAAGTTTTGAATCGTCCTATAATTTGAGTCTAGAGGAACCTAATGGTAGAGGGCTGCTCCATGCAGAGATACTAGTGCTGCTATTTCAACAGCTGCCACCTAAGTCCCTCAAGGCCCCTTTCTGTGGCCTGCCACAGGCTCCCCAACAGCACTGGCTTCTGTCCCAGTTCTCTTCAGTTCACAATCCTAGCTCAGCCCCAGTTCACAGGTCACCTTCACAGAAAACTGTGGGTGACAGGCTTTTACAATAGCGCTCTGTGAAAGGGCAATCACTCCCAAGACGCTTGAAAATGGAGTGACTTTTCCACACAGTCTTCAAGAACAAGGCTGTGAATGAACTAATATCCCTCCTGTCACTCTGCTATGTCACACTCAAGTGAGGAAGTTTGCTGTACTGACAGTGGCCTCCTCAGGAGCCTTTGAGCTAAAATGTTATATTTATTTTCCTTGGGTGGCCCATGGAATGGACCATAAGGCTCTGTTCTTTGTTGGATGTACTATTAAAGGGATTTTTTGGAGGCTCTAATAACATACTCTGCTTGTCTCCCCTGTGCTGGACAGAATGGCAAAATCGTGGTAAAGAAGTCAACAAACTGGGCTCTGACCTTGGGTTTGACCTTTGGTGTCACTTCCTCCACCAGTCTCCATTTACTTGATCCTAGGACAAGAAGCTTGAATTCTGTTCAGGGTGTAGTGATTTAACTTCAGAGTCAAGGGTGCCCGGTGACACAGTCCATGCTAACTGCTGAAAGAAACACCTGCGTGGTCATCCCGTGTGCTGATATTTAGCTCCTAAGAGCCCATGGACGTAGCATCCAGACAGTTCACTTCAAATACAGTGCATTGCTGCACTTAGGCACCCGACCTTAAGATTGTCAGACCAGTTTTGTGCAGCCATGGCCTTGCTGACATGAGGCCCGGTGAGTCTGGTGGGGCTCAATGGTCTGCATCTCTGGGACACTCCCAGGTGAGTTGGATGCTGCTGGGCCATGGACCACACTGAGTAGTGGGTGTCCAAATCCCAAGCAATACCAGGGTCCGCTGCAACCAAGGCAATCAGCCTTGACCACTCTGCTTTTTTCTACAAGTGACAGAAGCAGTGAGGCCGAGGCTAGTGCCTCAGAGCCTTTTAATTCATCTACTCTACAAAAGTCCTCCTACCTGTCCTCCTACCTGTCCCCCGAAGATTTTCACTGTCCTTGAGAGACCAGGCAGAGGGGCAAGAGTGCTCAGCTTTTCCTACAGTTGTGACAGCACCATAATGTGCTTCTGGACATGCAGCTACCGTCAGGATCAGAACACACCTGTGCCACACTCAGGGCGTGCTGGTGACCACACTCACGGGGGACCAGCTACTTCAGCTTCTTGGTAATTAATCACAGAATATGAGAAGCCAGTTTCACTCACAATTCTCCATGTTACCACGTACTTTTGGACAGCTGAAGCACCAGATGAAGGCTCCAGTGTAGACTGGGGTGTTCTTATCAGATGGCTTCTGCTCTGCCAAGATGTCCACAAGGTGATATAACTTCATGGCAGGATATGGTCATAATTTGCCATCATAAATCATATTCCTCTTTCTGTGTCTCTCTGTGTGTGTCTGTCTCTCTCTGTCTCTGTCTGTTTGTCTGTTTGTCTGTCTCTGTGTGTGTCTGTGAGAGAGAGAGAGAGAGAGAGAGAGAGAGAGAGAGAGAGAGAGAAAGAAAATATTAGGTGTTATTCTTCAGGCACAAGTCCATTTTTTTTTTTTTTACTTGAGACAAGGCCTCTCATTGACTTTGAACTCACCGTGTTCTAAGGACTCACTGAGGTTGGCAGGCTGCCCAGAAGCTCCAGCACTTACCTGTTTCAGCACTCCCAGTGCTGGAGTGACAACCATGTCTCCCCATGCCCAGGTTTTTTTCTAATGTAGATTCTGGGGATCAACCTTATGTTCTTGCTCTTGCAAAGCAATACCCTACAAACTGAGTGGTCTTCCCAGCCCCTCATTTGCATGTTCTGGGAGATCTGATCCTCTTGAATGATCTCATTTCAGCCATCATTTTGCTCTCCAGTTGCTCCTGAAAATATACTGTGCTGCTGGAAGCCTTCTCAGGTAAGGGAGCCTCTGAAAGAGTTAGTACTTGAGATTTGACTTTAAACTTTAGAAAACCTAGCCCTATCACACTATGGTTATGGTACATGATTATTTGTGTGATTAAAGCATCCCCTGGGGCAAAGTCAGCAGGACATTGTGGGAAAAAACTAGGAGAAGCAAACAAAGCCTCAAATGGTATTGACCATAGGACAAAGAATAGATCCATCCTGTGCACTCAGGCTGGGGCCCAGGGCTGCAGAAATACACAGGCTTGAAGCCACCTAGGGGATCTTGGAGGGAGGCAGGGGCGAGGGTGGTTCAAGAAATATACTAACTCTCATATTGATGGTTGTGAGCCTAGCCTTTAACGGCTAAGGCATTTCTCCAGCAAGGCTTGTGTTGGTTGTGAAGAGCAGAGCAGTTTGAGGAACAAGCAGCTGTGCTGACCTGGAAATGGAGGTGCATCCCAGCATTTAATAATTATCTCAGGCCTTGTCATGTGCTTCTGGCTGATCTGACTGTTCTTCCTTGCCTCTTATGTCACAGGGATGGTCACTTTTGCTTCCTCTGTTCATGGAAGGTCCCAGGTACCCCAGGCTATCAGGATGTCCAAAAGCTACTGAGAGAAGTTCTCTGTGCCTAGGGCTGTGAGAATATAAGACACATTTTCAATAAAGGCATTCTTTTCTAATATTTCCCTCATAGTGCAATAGGACTGACAGGAGAAAAAAAAGATTCATTCTGAAATCCAGACTTTAAGAGGTTATCCTGAGCTTTTCTACTCCAAATCTAGTCAGCCTCCCCAGGACTATGATACAGTTGACATTTAGTCTAAACTCAGAACTCATTGAGGTGGGATGAGAAGCCACAAACCAAGGTCAAGTTTCCCCAAAGAGAGAACATCAGAAAGGGAAGATTTGACTGGAAACTTCTGTTTGGCATTTACACATATGCCTCTGTTTGGAAGTTCTAAGAAAACCTTAAAGTGTAAATATCTTTATTTAAATTACTTGCTTCTTAGACAGTGACAAAAAGCAATTATCTAAAAGTGGAAACAAAAATGTTTTTCCTGAAATAGAAAATACTATACACTCTCCAAATCCAAAAGTAAAAGGGAATTTTTGAACCATTTGCCACCCAACACATTCCCACACACACTGAGGAAGGACCTGCACCCACCAGACTCCAGGACAACCCCAGAATGTGGTCTGACTGCCTTTCCACTTGCTGGGGACCAGGACGTACCTCTTTTTCACAGCCCTCAAAGTCACCCCTTCCTAATACACCAATGGTCCCTGGGGATAGCCTGACCCCTGCAACAGCCCCTACCAACCTCCATTTGGTCTCTCTGTAATCCTTCTGTCACTCTATGTCCTTCCAGAGCCAGACTCATTCCAAATCTTCACACATATCCTTCAGTTTCTCTGTGTCTGGGCATGAAAAGCCTTCACAGTTCTCTAAGTGAATCACAGTCTTTCAAGCCTCTGTGTCTTCTGCCCAGACTTTCCTGCACTTCAGCCACCTTCCGCTGCCTCATCTCAGCCTAAATAAATTACAGAGGTCCCTTGAGGTCCTAGCGAGTCCCCAGTCACCCTAGCTGGGTTTCCAGTGAATCCTTAAACATACCCAGCCACAACCCTAAATACAACACAGTTAGGTGGCTCCAGTTCATGTCTCTTCCTCAGATGAAGCAGCCTTACCAATGTCCCACTGTAGCTGTGCAAAAGGTGTCAAGCCCAAACTGCTCAGGGTGGTCTTTGTCAAGAACCATGAAAGACAGATGAAAAGTAATGACTGCAGTTTAAAATAAATTTGTGGTGATTTATAAAGCAGCCCTGGGCAAGATGAGCACACACTCACACTCACATCCACAGTTCCCACAAGAAATCATCAGACTCATTTTGATAATGCCTCCCAGGCGACTCATTCCTCCTTTACTCCACAACTCTTTTTAAACACTAACCATGAGTTGCTCCAAGTGGTTTGCCTATCTCCCAAATTCAACTATATTTTTAAAATATCAACTCTACCAAAGTCAAGACTTTAGAGTGTTCTTGGTTTTGCCTGTATGCACAGCCTGGTTAGAGCATGTGACTTCACAAAGAAACCTCTGTAAGGGATAGCACCCTGCAGATGGGTTTTGCTCTGTGTGGTAGTTTGAATGAGGACGGTCCTTTTTTCTATGCTCCTGCATATGAAACTTCGTGGCAATATTTGGAGGTGGGGTGGGACCTTTCAGAGGTGGAGTCTAGAGGAAGCACAGCACTAGGGACAGAAAAATTTATAGCCCTTCCTACTTTTAGTTTGTGAATCTGTTCTCTTTGTGTGGTTGAAGATGTCATCTCTCAGTTTCCTGCTCTAGCTGCCTTCTACCATGCCATCCAGGCTGCTTGGACTCTAACTCTCTGAAACCATAAGCCAAAATAAACTTTTTCTTTAATAAATTGCTTTTGGTTATGATGTTTTATCACAGCAACAGAAAGTAGCTGATACTGTGTTTTATCAGCCAGTCTGCAGTGTTATTTTTGGCCCATTTTCCTGGACAGGGAAATAGTATAACCTTCTGAGTTCTTGATGTGCTTTGGGAGACAAGGTCAGCCCTGCCATGTGCTCATGACATTCTGCTCTAACTGGGATTATCTTCTGACTGAAATCTCTTATATACTTCAGCACTATGGACTCTAAAAAATGCCCTAAAGTCCACAGAAAAAGACAAAGGTAGGATGGCAAAAATGTGGACTGTATGCTATTGAGCACTGAGGCTTACCCCAGTCTCAAGGAGAGTCAGAACTCCCTGCCAGGCACTGACTACCCACATATGCCCAGGGGATCAGGGTGACAGAAAACCATTGAAGTCAAGAACAGTTGACTTGTTTCTTCATGCACTGTGTCCTAAGAGCTGTGAATTCTGCCCAAAGTTTTACAGTCAACACATAGCTAAGTCAAACCTAGATATTTTTAAAAAATATAATGAAGTAAAAGCTAAGAGGCTTCATCATAATCCCATGAGTAAACCTGCTATGTTCTAAAGACACAACACAAAATATCCCAGCAAAAGGTAACAGTTTTGAAGGAATTTGACAAAAGATGGTTAAGACTTGAGAGGTTTCTAAAATAATTTTTCCTTATGTATATTTTCATGTATGTCTGCATGTACATATGCACCTGCTTGTGAGCGCCTGTGGAGAGCAGAAGAAGGTATTAGAACCCTGGAGCTGAAGTTACGGGTGCTCATGAACCACCAGACATGAGTGCTTGAAACCAAACCTGTGTCCTATGCAAGAGCAACAAGGGCACTTAACTGAGCCCTGAGCCCTCTCTCCAGACCCTGGAGTTTTTCACTGTGTGTGTGTGTGTGTGTGTGTGTGTGTGTGTGTGTATTTCTTAATATGTTTTCTGTTACGTTAACAAAATATCTTGGACTGGGCCATTTGTAAAGAGTAGATGTTTATGTGGCTCATATCTCTGGTGGCTGGAAATCTGGAAACATGATACCAGCATCCAGGAGGACCTGGTGCCTAATCATCACATGGCATGGGCAGGGCATGGCTATCAGTTAGACCTCATGTTCTTCTTATAAAGCCACCAGATTCATTATGGCTTCCATGTGGCCTAGCTAACCTTAATTATGTCCCCAAATCCCTGTGTTCCAGTCTCAGTAGGGTATGAATTTGGGGGGCTAAGTTTCTAGCAGGAAGTTTCAAAATAGGGCAGGGGAAGGAAAATGGGGCTCCTGGGGAATGCATTGCTTCATTGAAATTTAAAGGCAGGTTGAGGGTCTGGGAGATTTCAGAAATGTGCTGGACCATTTTTTAAGGAGATTCTACAGGATCCACAGGAGTCTAAAAAAAAGACAGTTGACCAATCTTAAACAGGCCCCAGGGCCATCCTTAACCAGGGTTTTGCTATCTTAACTGGTGCCAGAAGGTATGGGAAGAATTGGTTTCTGGCAACTCAGCAGGAAGCTCTCAGATCAAAGCTGCACCAGGATAGTTATTCCCTTGAGGCCCTTCCCACATACCCTGCTGGGAGTACAGGATAGTTAAGGACTGCCCAGCATCCAGGCCAGGACTTCTCAATGTTCAGATTCTGGAAAGAGCCAGGCTGACAGTTGTGCTGCAATATGGCATTCCTGTGTCTCTTCAGCCTTGGAGACTGGTACAAGCTAATCTCCAGAACCTGCTGTCGCCTTCCCTGGAGTCCTTCCTCACAGAGAAAAACATGCAAGGTACTCACTCGGTTCCTTCCACTCAGCCTAAAATTCTTTCCAGGTACTGGACAGCTGAGAAGGAGCCTCTGCATCCGTGCTGAGAAACGAGCAACAAATGATAACTTAACAGCTACTACTTCCTAACAGTGTTAGAGACAACTGTAAGCATCTCCTCCACGGAAATGTGGTCCTGAGTGGGTAACTGGGAGGTCACACGGAAAAGAAGGTCCTTTTGGTTCCACTCTGACCACCACTGACTCCTCTCCTGCTTCCCATCACCTTCAAGGCTTTCCCTTAGCTTGAGGGGACAGCATTGTCTTATGTTCAGCTCGGTCCTTCCTATTTCTGGGCTTAGGAAATAGGGGCTGTAATGCACATAACACCTTTCTTATGGTCAAAGGTGGCAGTTGCAGATTTCAGTGACATAAGAAATTATACAAATTTTCATTTACTTCCCAAAACAATTTTAAAGACACATAAAAAAAAAACACTTTTATTTTCAATTAAGTGTAGATTTATTTAAAAAAAAAGTTGTAGAGGTAGCAAAGAAAGCACTCCTTAATCAGTGGCTCCATGACGAATGTTTCCATCACACAAGAGTTGAAGTAAGCATGCATCATGGGTACAGCCTTAGAGAGGTCCTTATTGAGACTCCAGACACGACATGCTGATCACTGACATCCTCTTTCCCCTCCAGGATCTCCAGAACCATTCATTATATTTTGCATTCTTTTTAAAAATGTTTTTAATTATTATAATTTATTTTAATTTATTCAATTTGTATCGTGGCTGTGTCCCTTCTTAATTCATGTGTGAGAGGGCACAAATACACTACTTGTGTACATGCATGTGGAGGCCAGAGGACAATGGTGGCATCTCCCTCATTTACTCTACACCTTATATTTTGATGCAGGATCTCACTTTGAACCTTAGACTCACCAATTCATCTAGGCAAGCTTGCTGGCTAGAAGTTCCCAGGGATTCCCCCTTTTTGCCTCCCCAGTGCTGGGATTATGGACATGCACCTCTACGTTCCACTTGTATGCGGACGGTAGGGGTCTGAAATTACATCCTTATACTTGTGTGGCAAACACTTTTCCAACTGAGCCATCTCTACAGCTGATTTAGCTTTTTAAAATCAACAAAGAGACCAAAGACCTCCTCCACCCATTGTCTTGGTGAGAGTGACTGGCTCACTCTGAGGCTCCATGACACTGGTCTCCATGATCACACGTTACAGGAACACTGTCCTTCTGCACTGGCATCTGTTGCCCAGAGCTGAATCTGCCTCCTATAGATTCTGCTCATACATTATAGACAATTGTTTGTACTCTGTACAGTGACACTTTCAACCAAGGCAAAGGACCTAGTACAAACCAGCAGGTACTTTTGCTTTGCAACAGGACCATGGACAGAGCTCTGGGTCTTCGATGTTCTGTGGAGAGAGAAATAAAGAGAAGGCAAGCCTCTTGGCCTGGGAATAGAAGGCCTCTGAGGAGCCTGCTATACCCCACCTCACCCTATGTCCACAGTACCTGAAGTACAAGGACAAATGAGCAGCCCATATTCTTTTGGACCCAGGGCCAAAAGACTAGATATGAAGTCTGAGACAAAAAGAAATAAAATGCAAATTTAAATAGAACTCTATGTTGTACTAAAACCAAGACAGAGAAACTTTTCTTGTACACAAAGAGTTAGTCCTAGCAGTAACAAGCTGTGTAGACAACAACAAAAGCTATTTCTGAAGCACTGTATAAGGTAATGAGTAAGTACAGCATTCCAGTACTCCATGGGGGCTGTTGGTGAGCAAGGGCCCAGCTGGCTGCTTCTCCCACAGTTGCTACCAGATGGTAGCAATTCACTCCTTCTCTGAAGAGTCTGTCTTAAGATGGAGACAGATAGGGTTGGAGTCATAGCTCAGTAGCACAGTGTGGAGTGAGGGCCTGGATTCTGTCCTCAGCCCTGCAAAATATCTGAGGACCAACAACTGTGGAGGAGGAGGGTGCAGATCAGAGTGAAATGCTTGGGACGTGGTGCACCAGGCCAGCTGATAAGTAATATTAGTGTGGACATCAGCACATTCATATGGGCATCATCAGGTTCCCTCGGAGGTGTCTCTGGTTGGGGCAGTCAGAGTGTCATAGTACACAGGTCACTGTTGAAGTGGGTGAATGTTAGATGGCTACCCAGACTCCATGTGGTCCCATAGGAAAACCCTGAGTCTCCCTGAAGGCAGGCCATCTAAGAAGATAATATTTCTCTGCGGTGCCCTACACCCGGGGAGCAAGCTGCCCTGACATGCAGCCCCCACTCAGAGGAACCCACTGATCACTGGGGCTTTAAGTCATACAGCCTTGTCTTCCAAAGGGACTGTGCAGACCTCACCCTCTCAGCTTGTATCTCACTCTGTGGGGCGGGGGGGGATCACTCTACAGACAGCTTCCCAAGCACTCCTCATCTTGTCCACTCCTCTCATCTCCTAAGGAAATATTCATTCAGCATCTACAACACTACTGTTCAGAACATTTGCCAGCTGCTCTTTAGCTAGCTGTTGGATCTGTATGGGGGGGGTTGAACTAAGTGCTGATGGAGAACAAAATCACTCTGCAAATCAAGCTTAAGTAGTACATACAAACATTCATGAAGTAATTCTACAAACAAACTGAAAATCGGGCCAGATGCTATATTTAATATCAACAGTGTCCTGTAGTCCCTAGGATCGATGAAATGTTTGAGCAAACAGCTGAAGGATGGAAAGTAGGTACCTGGTCAGAGGTAAAGGAGTGTCTTAGTAAAAGTGTTCCAGGCAAACAGAACAGCATGTTCAAAAGTCCTGATGTGCACATACATTAAACAAATACATACAAGGGCCTGTAACACATTGAAAGAGAGAGGATGAAGTCAAGTCTGCCAATATATACTTCAAAAGTGATAAGAGCTTCTGATGGGTTATAAGCAACAAGAG
The DNA here is from genome assembly GCF_907164565.1 of Psammomys obesus. Classification (NCBI taxonomy): domain Eukaryota; kingdom Metazoa; phylum Chordata; class Mammalia; order Rodentia; family Muridae; genus Psammomys; species Psammomys obesus. Next base: position 9,592,301 of record NW_026592118.1, read on the forward strand.
GCAGGACTGGATTCTTAAGTAGGAATGAGCTCTCCACCTGCGATGTGAGTGCTGGCTCGTAGACTGAGGTGCAAGGAGATGAGTGAGACCCAACAATTGCCCATATAGGAGATGACAACATCCCGAACATAGGGGAAAATCGAAAACAGGATGGGGATAGTGGAATGGAAATAGTGGAACCCCAAAACTGCTTTTGAAATAAGATCATAAAAATGTTTTTCATTGCATATGAGAAACAGGAGGAGAGGGAAATGTGAAGGATGCATCTTAGGTCCCACACTTGCCAATGAGTGGACTCCAGAAGACCAGGTGCCCAGGTCTGAGAGTCCCACACTCATTCTTGTATTTGTTGAACCTCTAAGGTGTCTGAATGAAGATGTTCTGTGCCATAAAACACTGGCAAGTAATAACTCAACAGTTGCTTCCTCGTAAAGGTGTTTGAGAAGATTCCACATGTCTCCTCCATGGAGTCGTGGCCCTCAGCTGGTGGTTGGAGAGGTCATATGGAAGAGGTTTCTTTTGTTCCACTCCTACCACTACTCAGTCCTCGCCTGCTTCACATCGCACTTGCATGCCCTGTCCCAACTCACACCACTGGACAGTGTGCAGCTTAGAGTAGGAGGCAGTGTTTGAAGAGCCAAAGGTCAAGAGAAAGAAAATAAGGAGCCTAGAACAGAACTGAAACACACAGATGTGCAGTGTGAAGGAGCCTGGGATTTGCACGACTACAGCTATTCTCAAGATGCTACTGAGATGTCACTTTTATCCTGGATTGAAGTCCTTCACAGGTACACAGTGGGGTTTTCCAGGCTTTGTGATGGGTCCTGTTCCCAGAAGCTTAAACACAGAGTATGCCTCGATTACCTTTTGATTGCTGTGATGAAACACTATGACCAAAAACAACTTATTAAAACCAGTTTGTTTTGGCTTATGGTTTCAGAGGGATAAGCCTATCATGGTGGAGAAACATGGCAGAGGCAGGCATGGAAGTCAGAGCAAATACAAAGCAGAGAGAGAGAGAGGAGGGAGGGAAAGAGGGAAGGAGGGAGGGAGGGAGAGATGGAGTCCGGCTTAAAATTCTCAAAGCCTACTCTGAGTGATGAACTTTCTCCAGCAAGGCTATACTTCTGTATAACCTCTCCAAACAGTACCACAACTGGGGACCAAGTATTCAATGTGTGGGCCCACGTGGAACATTTATCATTGAAACCGCACACACAGAAAGGTACATACTTCTGTGAGTTCTTGTCCCAGAAAACAGCTTTGACAGGTTCTTGATTTAAAAATTAGTCTGTGGACAATGTCTGAAGAGCATCTAGCAAATGCAAGAGTCTAGCAGAGGCTCATGAAAAACAATGATGGTGGGGGGGGGGGGGTTCTGAGCTGTGGCTCTTCCCTACACACCCAGCCGCTGTGATGAAAGCTCTGCTCATCACATGTACAGCCAGGGATGCAGGGCTCCCTTAACCTCTGTGGCTAAGACCACAGAGGAGCAGACCAAGAATGTGCTCCTTCCAAGCACGATCAGTGAGAGGCCTGGGGCTCCCTCCTTCCACTCAGGGAATGCAAGCTCGGTGCCACATCCAGGGGTGTGGGCCTTCTCCCCAGTGTTCCTTGTCAGAAGAGGTAAGCCAGGAAGACGGGGCCAACACCCTCACCCAAATTCCTATAGGCAAAGCATGGGTGTCACTCAAGGGAAGCAGCCTAGTGCTCAGAGGCACAGAGGCTGCCCTTGGAGCTATGAATAGGCGCTAAGAACAAAGAGCTCTTTGCTGCCCTCCTGGAAAGGACTTTGTCTAGAACAGAGTGAGAGGAAGTTCATGCCTCAGGGTGCTGTCAAAACAGTGGAGGTTTCACTGGTAAAAAACTCAAAAAGGTTTTGAGGTCTCTGAGCACCACACACTTGCTTAGCTGTAGACCAGCTGGTAGTTTACCAGAATGAGCCAAGGAAAAAGGCAGCTAGAGTCTCTCTCAGGTTGGAACAGAACTCATAGGCAAGCCCCCAAAGAGTAGTCCTGCAAACAGGCGTGAATTTAATTGAAACTGACTGTGGAGCAATTTATGCCCGGGGGCCTTGTCAAAAATAATAGAGCAATGGACCAGCATCAGTGGGGGCTAACAGCTGAGTGTGATACCAGCAGAAGAAGATGCAGACAGCTAGGGGAAGAGATGCTCACGGGCAGCCTAAGAAAGCCACTGTCACTGCAAGGTGGCTGTGCATGCCCAGGGGCTGTGGTCTCTCCCGGGTGACATCACAGGCTGCACACTTCAAAGGTGACAGACTTGAGTGAAATAGTCTGACCAAATCACTAAACAAATAAACAAACAAACAGCAAGCCCTGGGGAAAGCCAAATCAAGACTAGGAATCACTGCCAAGTATTCTCTCAAGAGTCCGGTTTTCAACAACAACAACAAAAATATTATGAGATATAAAAGGAAAAATGACCCATATGTAGGGGGAAAGCAGATATCAAAAACTGCTCTCAAAAGGATTCACAGGTCAGAATTAACACGCAAAGAGTTCAAGGACCACATGTAGCCATGTGTAAAGAAGTAAAAAAGTAAGGATGCCTTACCAAACAGAAAATATCAATAAAGAAACAAAAACTATTTTTAAGAATAAATACAAATCCAGAATTAAAAACAATTATAATAGAATTCACAATAGTTTTTTAAAATTTTTTAAATTTTATATAATTGTGTGTGTGTGTGTGTGTGTGTGTGTGTGTGTGTGTGTGTGTGTGTGTATGGGGGCACATGCCTACGCGTGTGCATGCACATGCCCACAGAGCCATCTCTCCAACTCCTTGGCTATAGATTTTAACTGACAGATGAATAAGAGAATGTGGATATTGGTAGAGAGAGGCCATGTGATCTAAATAAGAAATAAGGAAGAATAATGACTAAAGCCCTGGAGAACTGAAGGACAGAAAACACACCAACATCTTCATAAAAATACAAGGAGAAGAGACAGAAAAATGAAGAAAATATTTGCGGAAATAACAGAAAACTTTACCATTTTGATTTTAGAATAATAATTGACACAGTTGGCTCATTTGTTATCAAGTATAACTGCTTGCAAAGATACAGAGATACATTAAAAATATTGAAAGAGAAATAAACTTAGAACCAGAAAGAGAAAATAGCCAATATAAGCAGCTAATTTATCATCAGAGACAATGGAGACAGAAGATAGTATATGATATATTCAAAGTGCTAAGAACAAAACAGCAAAAGATCCAACAACAAATACTTTTTATGTAAAATATGAGATTTTAATTGTCAGGTATGTTCCTTACTGTATTCATCATGGTTTTTTCTCTCTTAAAAATAGCTTATTAATTCCCTGAGAATTTCATACTATATATTTTAGTCACACTCACTCCTCAACCCTCTCCCTAAGTCCTCCCAAATCCACTTCCACCTCTGTGACCCTAACCCCACCTCTGTGTCATATAACCCACTGACTCCAATTTGTGCTAGCACAGCGGAAAGAAGAACAGATCTACAGGGAAGAAGCCTTTCAATAGTTGCCCAAATTATTGCTATAATCCAATTCTAAGTTGAAACATATATTAAACCCTAGAGCGGAGAAAAGAGCTTTAAAATACATTGCTGAAAGTGTTGGTGGTGTGGTATGGAAAAGCATTTGTCTTGTGTTTGATGCTAGGTTTGACCCCTGGCACTGCAGAAGCAATAATAATAAATACAATAAAAACATGGCGAAAATATTACAAAATTAGAGAGCTATACTACAGAATAGCTACTTAATGCGAAGGACCAAGAAAAACAAAACAAACAAACAAAAACAAAGAGCAAGAAGTCCTGGGCATAGCAAACAAAATGCAAAATTACCAATTCATGTCTAATCCTATCAGTACTAGCAAGAAGAGTGAATACATGAAATACAATACTAATTGCTAATAATCCCAATATGCTGACTTTCAAAATCTAAGTACTTTGCCTAGATGGGCTGTATATTTGATCCAAAGCACACAGGCTAATGCTTGACAGAAAACAAATGGAGTACCATGCAAACAGTGTCCCAAAAGGGGAAGAGTGATGTCACCAACACTGGAACAAAAGGAATTTAAAATAAAATGACACCTCCAAACAGAACTATAAAATACATTTTGTAATGACTTAATGGTCAATCTATCAGGAAGATGTAACAGCTTCCATCCACCAACAGTGGGGCCCAGAAATACCAAATTAAAACTAGAAACAGACAGTGCCGTGAGCTATTTGGAAACTTCAAGAGACTAACTGCAATGAAAATGCAAGTGGGAAACCAGCAGGCCAGGAGAAGACCTCTGCAGCACTGCAGCTGACGCCTGTAGAACAGTGCACGTAAGGACACCAACCTCCATTTTCAGGTACACGTGGTCTCTCCAAGGCAGACAGCAGATGAGCCCATAAACACCTAACAGGTGTTAAGGGGTACAAATCATGCAAAGCAATACTCCATCATTGATAGAATCAGAAATCAAAGGCAGAAATAAGTTAGGGACATTTAAAACATACAATTTACATGACATTCTCCTAAATAATGAGTAAAGTAAGAAACTCCAATGGTCATTAGAAAATACTTTCAGATGAGTGGAAATAAAAGCTCAATAGCACCCACTCAACAAAAGGGAAACTCTGCCTGTTCCTGGGAACCTAGCCAACAGCTAAGTACTTGTGAAGTTGTGATTATTGGAGGAGAATCTACAACCACTACTTTGCTAAACCAGCATAGCCCCAACAACAATCTATAAACATTTACCCTTATACTCACAGATAACTGTATTCCTCACCCCTCATCAACAAAACTTCTCTTTGCAACAGACAGGGACCATTATAGAGAACTACAACCAATCAAAGGGCAGAGTTGTGGAGCCCAGTCCCAATGGATACATTTACAACACACTCCTGCATCCAAAGCTTAAGAATGGAGGAAGGGGTGGAAAGACTGTGAGAGCTAGAGAATCAGAGAGTTGGCTGTGAGGTAGCCCTTGCACAAAACTGGTAGGAATATAAAATGTAAAATGGGCAACCACTTTGTGAAGCGGCTTGCCAACAATTCAAGGGCTGACTATAGAGTTCTCATATGACTCATCAGTGCTCCTCCTAAGGACACAATAGAAGTAAAAACAGGACTACACAAAAATCTTACAGTGGAATCTTAGTGACAGCATCATCCATAACAGCTGGAGGGCGGGGGAAACCCAAATGCCTGTCAACAGAATGAATGAACAAAATGTGGTCTGTTTATACAATGTTACATTATTCAGCAAAGAAAAAAGAAGTACAGAAGATGAACCTTGCACACAGTGCCCTATGGGAAAGAAACCAGATGCAGATGGCTACAAATTGTGTACTTTGATCCACACAACACAAATATTCCAAAATGAAGGAGACTCTGGAGGCAGAAGGTATATGGTAGCTACCGTTGGTTCATTAGTTCTGAAAAGGGCAGTGTTTGGCGGTGGGCGTGCAGAGTAAACAGAAGGCATGCCTTTGGAGACACTGAAGTGTTCTAAAGTTGATGTGGTGGCCAGAATACAGTAAAAACCAGTTGGTTGTCCATTGTAAACTGGAGAATTGTACAGAATACAAGAGACAAAGACATGCGTAAAGGAAAGAAAGGATACATCTTAGAGAAAATGTGAGATCTAGCTCCCTTATTTTAAGCCAGATGTTGAACATGCTTGTGAAAATCAAGCCCATGCCATTCTTTTCACAGCCACATTTTGTTTTGGAAAACAGATAACTCCTTATATATAAACAAAAGCTCCTGGGATCCCCATTTATTGCTAAGAATGCCAAACACTGGTTTCAATGTTTGAAACCAAGCTTGAAAGCCAGTGAGTCAAAGGAAGTCCACCTGCAAAGGGAGCAGAAGTGGACAGGGTGTAGGTGGGGTGAGAGCTCAGTGTGTGTGGAGACACTGTGTTCCAGGGAGCACATGACCCTCTAGAAAGATGGACACCCGAGCAGCAGGGCTGTCCGCATGGGGAGTTCTCTTAGCAGTGTAAGGGAGGCCCCAGTGCTGGTACAGGGCTGTTCTCAACGGAGACTGCTATGTGGTAGAGAGAGGAGGCATGAGCAAGGTGGGCACACCAGGTAACAGAGCAGCTTCGTCCTCACTGTGAGTCATCTATGAGAGAAAGGGGGAGGGACCACAGAGGCCTAGGGAGATGAGGGACCACAGAGGCCTAGGGAGATGAGGGACCACAGAGGACTAGGGAGATGGAAGAATGAGTGAAACAGGGCAGCCATGGATTCTGAGAGCAACAATGAGGGCCCAGCTGATAGCCGATCGCCTCACCGTCCAGGGATCTGCACAGGTGCTGTCGCCAGCCTCATTTATCCTCTGTCTCCTTCACAGATTGCAGTCCTTTTTCTGCAGGAACTCCTGATGTGATACAGAGCCAGCAAACACTGCCTCGAAGGAGTGCAAACGCCACAAAGACTGCAGCCCAGAGCCCTTCAGGATGTCTGCTCCAAGTGCTGAAAACAAGTCCAGTATCAATGGACAAAGTGGCATGAGACAACAGAGCAAGGAGATGACAGACAGAGGGTGGGGGTGACAAGAGCTGAGTGCCACATGTGAACCACCTTAGAAGCTACAGTTGGCCCTGAAGGGGTTCCCAAAGCTGCTCTCCCTTGTCAGGCAAGGGTCATTCCAGTGCTAGCCTCACCGGGAAGCTCTGACTGAGGCACTGAAAAGGGTGGTGTTGCTCTTTCCTCACTGGGAGTCGATCAAGGTAAATGAGTTGGCTGCAGAACCACTCTCAGCACTGGTGTCTGTGGGACTTAGGGCTGGCCTGGAGCCTCCAAGAGCACATTTCCATCCCTGCACTCCTGTATGGTTGAATTGCCAGACTCACCATGCCCTCCTGGCTGCTCTACCCCTCTATAGGGCTAGGACCAGCCCACCCCTCTGCTAGGGTCAAAGGTCACCTGCACAAGCTCTCCCTGTAAACGCTGTGGTGCTGAAATTTGGCTGTTCTCAAAATTACTGTGAAAGAACCTAAAATACAAAGCATGAATGGGCAGTATAAAGGAGCCCTGACTCCCCTAAACAGATACTCCCCCTGGAACACATTGCACGGTCCAGTCCAGACAGTCAACACTTTTTGTGAGCTTTTCTCCACTAAGCTGCATCCGCAGCACACTGGAACCCTTCCAGAAGCGCTGCACCGCCTGCCCGGCTCCAGTCCCTGCCAGAGCCTCATCTCTGAGGTTCACAGTGGCAAAGATCCAGGTCCCTGCAGAGTGGCCTGGGAGCCGCTCCCAGACACATCCCAGCCTCCCTTCCCAGCCAGCAGTCTTGGGGGAACAATGCTCTCTGCAGAGCCACTATGTCCAGGTCACCTGAGGCTCTGCCAGCCACTCTGCAGCTCATAGCTGCAGCTGAGACTCACCCTTCCCTCTGGGGGCTTCTCTATCAGCCCTTGCTTTTCCCTCCAATGAGGCCGAGAGGGCTGAGAGCCTACGTCTCAGAAGGCTTTTGCTTGTTAATCATTTTCCCCCTTGTTTGGCACATGTGCCCTTGGGGGCTGGCAGAGGCGTTTCTTGTAAATCTGAGCCATACGTTTAGGTCTGAATGAGCCATAAGTGCCCTGACTTGGCAGAAGGTATCTTTACTTTAGGAAGAAGGAAATGATCCAGTTTATGAAGGTAAAGTTGTGTGGGAGGTACCTTTTGATAAGGACACCCATAAAATGAGTAGAGACAGGTTTTATAGGAGCTGGGACCTTTACCAGGAGGTCACACACCGGAAAGGCTATAGCGGGGAAGGGCCTGTTTTGTGGGAACAGCCAGCAAGCAGGAAGTGCCTGGAGCAGGCAGGAGGCACGTTTCCCGTACAGTGCAGCCTGAGAAGCATCTTGGATGACCATAGCATCCATCCTGTTAGCTGCCACATAAGAAAAGCCAATCAAGGCCAAGACTAGTGCCACCCACGGGAGTTCAAGAAACCTCAGCAAACAATCTGCATGGTGTGTCATCTCCACTGTATGGAGGAGAATGTCAAGGCTCACACAGAGGGCAGGCAGAGCTGGGACTGCCTCCAGGTGCCAGAGCCTAAGGTCTTCAGCAAGGGCTCATTGCAATGATCTTGATTCTCCAAGGACTGCATTTGGCTATTTGGCTTTCCTGCATCTCTCTCTCTCTCTCTCTCTCTCTCTCTCTCTCTCTCTCTCTCTCTCTGTGTGTGTGTGTGTGTGTGTGTAGCTCTGGTATCTTTCTTAGTCACTTTGACAACTTGTTTTATGAGAAATGGTCTCACACTGAACCTGGAGTTAGTGGATTAGGTTAGCTGTCTAGCAAGCCTCAGGATCACTTTGTCTCTCCATCCTTAGCCATAGGATTACAGACACAGTGGCTACCCTTGCCCAGCTTTTTACGTGAGCACTGGGGATCCTGAACTCAGGATTTGTGGAGTAAGTAGTTTACCTGCTGAGTCATCATCCTGGCCGAGCTGCTGGGGATGGAAGCCAGGACCTTGCATACGCTGGCCACACATTGTCACTGAGATATACTCAACCTCACCTCGCTTTTTTCCTGTTTAAACTCTACAGTCGTGGTTCACAGTAAAATCTGGACAACATTCATCGAAGATTTGTTCACAGCTGCCCAGAACTGGAAACAGCCATCGTGTCCTTCCACGGCTGTGGTGAGCAAACCAAGACCATCTACCTGACAGCTGCAGGACCCACTGGCTACTGGTGGGTCTCAAGGGTTACTTAAGTGAAGAGGCTGAGCTCACAGAGCTGTGTTCTGAACCATTTTGTCCATACGCACTGCAGGTAAGGAGTCGGGGTAGAAGGAGATGCAGCACCAGGAGGTGAAGGTGGACACAAGGAGACTTAGTAAAAGGACAAATGTTCATGTCCCAGTCGTGGTTCTGGACACAAAGCCCTTCCCACATGTTAACATGTATATACACAAGTTCTGGGTTCAAGCAAAGTGCTGAAGGCTGAGAGAAGTCAACAGTTAAGCACGATGAGCAAATGCATCTATTGGCACGCTGCGGCCACTGCATAGTGGAATGGTACAGAACTAGGACTCCAAAATGGTACAGAACTCACACCTCTCCTGAGAAGAGACAGGGCAGGGGTGAAGGGGTGTGTGTCTAAGTCAGGGTCTGTCATGCTGAGTCCAGCAAGATATGTGGCAGTTTCTTCTTAATTGAAGCATCCCCTCCAAGGAGGCAGGGAAAATTAAACAGATTCAGAAAGTAAAAAAGCTTTTGGACATCTGGGAAAACCCAAGGTTCACTAGGGTTCTCCCCAAGGGTACTGAAGCAGTAACTGCTGGAGAAGGAGGTCAGATAGCCAGAGGTCTGAGAAGGCCTGCCAAGCTGACTGCAAGTATGTCGGGGCTCGAGGGTTGCAGCTTCTGAATGTTAGTGCCTTACGGGGCGGGTTGCTCAGCACAGCAGCTGCGTTTGAGAAGCCCTTCGCCTCTAAGTCATCAAGTCAGACTTCGGTATAATTGCTACTCTGGTCTTTCCTGAGTGCCCTATCGGAAGTGTGCAAATTCATGTGTCCCCAGGGTGAGTCCCACACAAGATATAGGACAGGATCTGCTCCAGCTCCTCTCAGCTGAGCCTGGAGTTGGCTCCACATATCCCCAGGCACCACGCCTGAAAGCAAAGCCCAGGAACTGGCCCTTCCTGAGTTGTGACATGAGCAGCCTCATCCCAGTTTGCTGAGGAAAAGGATGGCACTACTTACAAGCCTGGTGGCACAGCCGCTCCATCTCATGCCAAGGACACAGCTGGAGGAAGAAGGTGAGAACCAGGACTGGTACAGCTGCTGTAAGACTCGTCACTCCTCCCCACATGACGTCCCATATCCTTAGATGCCCCTTTCTCTAGAATGGCATGAGGACTATGTCCTCCATGAACCTTCACAGCCGACTGTCACCATATAAGGAAGAGCTAGAAGCTTCTGGGCCAGCACTCCAGGGCAGTCTTGGACATACTAATGTTATCCCTCTCACCACTGGTGAGGCCAGGGTTCTGGGCACAGTTCAGGATGCCTAGTAACATTGGACCTGGCTTCGCAATGATCCCCATGGGCTGTTCTTCACATTGTCATAGCCATGTGCTCTGGGTACACTGACCCCCCTGCTTCCTTTGGGTCCAGACCAGTCTGGAGGATGCAAGCTGAAAGCTTCCAGGAAGTACAACATCACTCCTGACCTCATGCTGGCTGGGTTTTTAAGTGTGTGTGAAGTGGTATGTTTCTGAATGGGCCCCACCGCCACACATAGCATGCATCCACACGAATACCATGAAAGCTGATGCCCTGCCTATGCTAGGAGAATAAACCTTTGTGAGTCCGTGGAGGCTCTCCCAGCCTGTCACCACCAGAGAGCCATGCACAGGTAGTGTCACTTGTGAGCAAATACCAGGAGCCCAGGTGAGAACAAAGGCTGGCAAAAGGCATGGTATGATTTAGGCACCTCCCCCCCCCACAAAAAAAAAAAGATTTTAATGAATGATTGTGTAAGAGTAAAGGGAGCACCCTTAATTCCATCATCACAGCTTCAGGAGCTGGGGGGCAGCCCTGTACCGCATCTGGGAACCACACAGACAAACAAGGGGGTAAAGCCACAAAGAATCTGATAAAAGACAGAGACATGGGGAGGCAGGCAGCAGGGACAATTATGCTTGACCCATGGGAAATGGCAAGTGCCATTCGATTCCTTGGGACGCCACAGGGTGACAGATTGTCTCCAGCTGGAGGAGGGAAAAACAGACCAAGATCAAGGGCAAAGAGAAGGCAGCAGCGGGGAGCTACAAGGCCCCCACTAAGGCCCACGGTGGAAAGGACCCTCCCAAGCCTCCAGTCTTCCTGTGAGCTAGGAGGAGAATCAAAAGGACACACCCAGCTGTGGATCCAGCTCTCTCCAGACTCAGTTAAGACTAATACGAACAGTCCCCTCCCCCCCCCAGTGCACTTTTGCTAGGCTTTGCTCACTGCAAATCATTCTCTTCAAAAGAGAGTCCTTCCCCATCCTAGGAGAGCCAGTGATGATCCAGATATGAGTTAGCATGTCCCAGAATGCCACAGTACACAAGGGATAAGAATAGAAAGTTAGGTTGTGATAGGAACCAGGGCCCTAAAGAGCAGCCCATGTCCAGGGCTGGCTGTCTCCCAGGACCATGCACACTCTCATAAAGGGTGCCATGATTCTCAGCAGCCCGACATCACTTCATTAGAGGATGCCTGCTTGGAGATGTCAGCCAACCAATCTCAGGCATATCTGGCCCTCTGACCTGTAGTTCTGACCATATCTGACCTGTAGTTCAGACCTTAGATCTTCGTCACCCATCCAATGACATGACCTCAGCCTTGGGAGACTCAGATGTCCTTCCACAGACCTGGATCTCAGACCTTGGGGATCTCAGATGTCAAGGACCTTGTGTTTGACCTTCATCTCTGGGTGCCCATGGCTGTTCACTGTAATTTTATATGTGACAGTGAGCCAGACAAAGACTTACATTGGTGGAGCAGGTGAGAAAGAGGAGGAGGATAAGTCATAAAAGATGGATCCCTTCCTCAGTCCCCTAGGAGGATCTAGGCTATCATAGTGAGCCCAAAGACAATGGAGACAGCAGGACCAGACAGCATTGTATAAGGCACGTCCTGCCCAGTTTTCAAGCCAACAAGACAGGAAGAATGAAAGCCCAATGTCTGACTGACTCCAAGGTCAAATATTTCAATTTGGCAGGTGGCAATGATAGAAGCTGAGGAGAAACTGAAGAGGCCTGATAAGTATGAGAAAATTGAGCCTCAATTTGTTCTGATACGGGGTTCCTACACCTGTGGCACAGGTGTCTATCTGATGGATGCAGGTTCCCCTTACATGATGATGAGGTTATGGTCAACGGATCTACCACAGGCTCAAATACTACCAAGTCAGAAAAGCCCTGAACACACCTACTAAATGTGATGGCTTAGCACAGCTTACCTTATATTAGCCCACAATTAGGCAAAGTCACCTCAGACAGAACCTATCTATAGTAACACAATGAATAGCACCTCTGTTGAATTGAATGATGTACTAAAAGTGACAATCAGAATGATTGTGGGGACACAGTGTCACACCATTATAAAACATGTCTTCTAGACTAAAACCTGATGATCAGGAAAGAGCAGGAGCAGTGCCTGCCCTCCACATAGGTATGCAAAACCCTGGTTGGAGCCAAACCTGGAGTAAATGTTGCAGTGAGGAGGGGAAGAGACCCCAGACCCCAGCAAGCATGGCTGATAGAGGAACAGGACCAGCAAGAGGTTAGGAAGGAATGGGAACCCTTCAAAAGCCAGCTCCGCAAAGGAGCAGCCCCATGAAGGAGGCCCCTCAGCCTTAGGGCCCTGAGAAACCCCCTACCCAGGGCTTCCCCACACAACATTTAGGGAAAACTCCACACTAGTAAAATAAAGACAGTGATTGGCTAGAAATGGTGCAAATGGCAGATCTGGCAGGGTAGTATTCATTTGGCTCTCCTTAGGCCACTGTGCGATGACAGCAGAGTGTCCACAGTATGTTAAAAGTGCACAAATGAAGCTTAGTCCAGGTTCAAAGCCAAGCTGTCCTCTGGACAGACAAGAACTCATTATCAAATCACAATGCTGCTCCCCATTCGCTCTCTATATGGAAGCCTCAGAGACCAAAGTCTGGAGAAAGGCAGAAAAGACAAAATCTTGTCTAACCCACTTAGCCACGCCACAGGATATAGGGTTATAGTCACTTTGCCACACTATGGGCCCAGAACTGTGGCCTACACCCAATGACTTGCTACATGCCCTCTCCTGACACCACCCAGCACCCTTTCCCCAGCCTCAAAACATCATGCTTGCTTCAAACTCTCTGCTTCAAGTGGCTCTGGGTTAACCTCCTGAACTGGCTTGCTCAGTTCATTCGGTCCTGTGATACAGAGCCTGTCACCTGACCTGAGACAGACCTGGATTTTAGTGACACAGAACAGTGAGACCCTTCTCCCTGGGACCCCACAAAGACCCCAAGGATGGAGGTTCCTTGTGGTGAGGGCAAGGTGTCAGGAGGAAGAGGCAGGAAGGAGCTGGCGATGAGACATTGCCCCAGAGAGTGAGTGCAGTCTGGGGCAGCATGAGACACTCAACTTGACCAGACATGGAAACTGATGTAAAGACAACTCTTCCTGTACCTAAGGCAGAGCACAGAAAATGCCACCTGAACAGAAAGAGATGGAATCTGCCTGGCCTCTGGAGGGGAGATTCCTGATCTCCAGAGTGCTGCCCAGAGTGCTGCTGGGCACAGATGATGGGGACACTTGGCTGAGAGTTGTACCCCAGCAAGACATTTGCTAGAGAGATCTTTCCAGAAGTGCTTGTTTTTCACCCTTTTCTGTCAGTAGCACCGACAGTCACATGCAGATGCCCACAGAGCCATCTCAGAGGACCACACTCCCCTCGTGGGCCTTACAAAGAGTCTGATCATGTCGGGTGTCAAAGCTGACAGGCAAGAGATGCTCTTCTGAGACCCCTCCAGGACACTTTGTGCTGATGGAGATGATTTTCTGTGCCCTCAGAAAGCACATTGGGTGTGGGAAAGGCCCTGAAGAGGCTGGCTCTCAGAACCTCCCACCCCACAGTGCCACAGCCAGCCCCTGGGGCTGTCCTAGGAGCCAGGATCCATCTGTCCTCCGCAAGAGCCCCCACCCTCCGCACAGTCAAGTTCAAACCTAGCTCCTCTTCCGAAGCCTCTTTCATGTGGTTTCTGTCTAATCTGAAAACACCTCCCTTCCCCACTGTCTTTGTCTCTGCGAGTTGTTCCTTAAGTCGCCTTTTGAAACTCTGGTGCCTGAAAAGCACACATCCTGTATGTTCTTGATGTCTATGGGGACTCCTCGGTGTCTTCAGGGACTCCCTTCTTTCCCCTGAGGATGGAGGCAAACAGTGAGTTGGAGACATGCATGATGCCAGACACTGCCACACATCCGCCCTTCATGTACCGGCAGAGCTTGGGTACAGATAACACCTTCTCCCTGGCCTTCGGGTGTCAAACCTAAGAGACAAAAGACGCTCTTCTGTTGGCAGGTCTCTTGTGCATGCATCGGTACCTCACTGAGGCTCACATTGTCACCGTCACCCTAACCCTAACCCTAACCCTAAGGGCCTGATTGACTCTGGTTTAGGAAGTTGCAGTAGGTTCAAGGAGATTTAGGACCCTAGAATCAGCACTCAGGGCTGGTCATTGCATTGTGCCATCTGGGGCTCCTGACCCCACTGCACTGTGAACCCCGCAGTCAGAGAGAAAGTTCAAGTGCCACACATATCTCAGAGCGAAGGATCCAATGGGCCATTCAGAAGGTCAAAGCCTCAGAAGCTCTGGTCTGTCACCCAGTGCAGAGCCCAGTGTGTTCCGCAGAAACACTGAGTGAGCAGCAGGGTCTGGAAGAGCCCCACTCTGTTCTCAGGCCTCTGTCGCTTGAGTCTGCTTCTTCCTTCAGTGAGCAGCAAGCCCAGGGTGCCTCAGAACTTTCCCTCTGACAGATCTAAATGATATTTAGGTTTGACAAGTTACACTTGTGGTTTTCAAACGAGAGATCTTTTTTTGTGAAGAACTGCCTTTCTTGGCATAAAATAATTGGAAAGTACCTCGGATATCTCAATAAAACACATCAAAAGTAACTCTCCGCAGCTTGTTTTGACACGTCCACTTGTGGTTTCTGTCAACTTTAGCTAAACATCAGGTTTTCTCAGACAGAACAAACCATTAAAATATTCAACAGAGAAAGCAAATAAATATAATTCCTCTTGTGTTTGCCTATTCTAAATAAAAGGCAATACTGAAAAGGAGAGGCCATCCCAGCTCAGAGCACATTTTTCTGATTCATACATTGGCCATAATTATTTGCATAGGATTTACATGTCTAAACCCTGGACCCTGCCCTCTTTTTTAAAATGCTGCCTTGTGAAGTCAAAACACACTGAGCAGCTCTGTGTTTAGAGAGGGTTGTCCAGTTCTGTCAGATAATCGCTGGGTTTACTTAGGTGGGTTTGAGATCAGAAAGAACAAGGCATAAAACAAACATTTTTCTGGTGGAGAATAAGGGGACTCCAGAACTCCACCCCCACATTTTCTGATCTTCAAACTCCACCAAAGACCAAAAGACAGTTAAACCTCCAGAAAATGTGCCTGTCCTTGGAATCAGTAGTGTTTAGAGAGAAGATGGGAAGAAGGAGGAGAGAAAAAAAAAGATTTTATTAAAAGGGCCTAAGGCTATGGGGGGATGGGAAGCAGAGGGCAGATACCTGCCCAGGTGAACTTGAGAGGGAAGAGATGGGTGCAGGGCAGTCTCCTCCCCTCCTCTGTTTAGAACCCTGTGCGTCCAGGGGCTGAGCACCTTGCCTGCTCCTACTCAGTCTCTGCACAGCAGTAAGACTGCTCAGTCTGCCATGTCTTAGGAAGAAGTGAGGAAGTCACAGAAATCTGGGTTCAGTCGTAGTCACAAAACCTGGGCCTGTGGGATCCACAGACAGCAATTCGGCTTCTCCCAGATGGACAAGGCATCTGTGACTATGCTCTGCCTTTCTCCATCTCCGAAGAACCCCAAAGCTGTAGAAAACCAAAAGCAAACAACAACAAACAATGTGATTTCTCATTTCTGATTCTGGAAGATATATCTCACTTTCTTGTAGGTGTAAAACAAAGAGGCCAGGAAAAGAAGCTAGAGAAGCCAGGTGTTCTTGTGTGATTTAAGAGGGTGACTGAGATTCATCTTGTACACGCACAAGCCCACATACACACAAAATATATAACTCCTGCTCGGCTCAGAAATAGAGTTGGGAACCCAAGGCCAGTAGGGTCATTGTTATCCTTGAGTTACCAGACCATGAAGATGCTTATCAGTGCTGTCAGGAAACCAAGCTGAGGTCCAGCTCCAAGAAAGGGATATAATCAGGTCAGGGGCTGAGGAGGAGGGCTACAGCTGTAGGGATCTCAGAGCTGAGAAAGAACCACTCAGGAAGGTCTGCAGGCTGTCCCAGGTCAGAGGAGCTCTGAAGGTCATGGAGGCTCAGGTGCAGGAGGCAGTGAAGGGGACAAACAGTAGATTTAGCCAACTCCATCTAGATAGAGGGCAGGGAGAAGAAAAGACGGATCACTCTTGAGATGAGGACACCAGGAAGAGGGGATCAAAGGCCTGAGATGCTGCAGACAAAAAAAAAAGGAGCGGGTAGGATAAACCCAAAGACAGGATGGGGGGGGGGGTTAGATGTGGGGATAGAGAAAAAAGAGGGAGAAAGAAAAGTGACAAAGAAAGGAGAGACAGAGTGGGGAAAGGGGGACAAAGAAAGACACACAAAGATCCTGAGAGGGGAAAGGAGGACTAGAGAGAGGCCATGGATGGGAAGAGATGGAGAAAAGAGATAGATCAGAGAAAGGAGAAAGAGAGGGAGGAACCAAAGGGGCCTAAGTGTCCAACTTGGAGCCAATGGCTGAGGTAGAAGACAGAGGCAGAGGCCTTAGTTAGCTGAGGGAAAGATTCGCACAGGGACACAGACAAGCTGCTGAGTGTGGCCTGGGCCAGAGGAGAAGTGGAAATGTCAGAGCACCCAGACACAGGGACACATTCTAAACAGCTTCTCCAGAGGGAGGAGTCACACTGCTGAGCCAGGGTGGGTGGGGAGCAGTGTGGGGCTGCAAGGAGAATCAGAGACTATAGTATCTGCTGGCAAGCAGGTGTGGGAGACTTGACCTGGACTATCATCCTCAAACTTTCCTTGAGCCACCAGGAGCTGGGCTGGAGTCTGTGATGGCTGATGTGTGTCCCTCAAGTTCATGTTGACTCCTCAGGCTCAGGACCTATACTCGGAAAGATGATTATGGTATGATGAGGGCACTAAGAACCTTCCTTTAGCATGGCAGGTTCTATCACACAGAAATACACAGAGGGGCAGTCCTGTGAGGACATAGCAAGAATGCTGTCCAAATAACCAAGGCAGAGTCTTTGGTGGAGCCATACCATCATCTCTTCAGCCCTGGTGCCTCATCATGCAGCCCCAGGGTGTCACACAGAGCCGGAACAGAGGCTCAAGTACCACGCCTGGTGCTGCTAAGACTGTTCAGAGGCCAGAGCTCGATGAACACAGAAGAGTTACAGTGGTGGTCACCATGGAAACAGGCCTTAAAAGGTGATTCTGACTCTTGGAGCTTCAGGGCAGACTCTGAAACACTCATCTGATTTGGGGCAGACTTCCATTTAAAGTGCGTTGGGGATCGGGATACAGTGCAGTTGGTAGAGTGCTTACGTAGCACTTATGAACGTCTGGGTTGGATACCTGCATTAGGGCACAGCTTGTCCTTACCTGGAGGCCAACCTGAAGTGCACATGGGTGCAGTCAGTAAGCTGGGCTGGCTCCGCACCTCCCTCTGCTTGCAGCTGCAAGAGCATACTTTCTGTGTTAGACACAGGACAGGTCTGCACGCAGTAAGCCAAGGACAGACACCTCAGGAGGAACCAGCCTGTGACACCTGAACCCCCAGCTCTGTGAGATCCCTTCGCAGCTGCCCACCCTGTAGAAGTCCCTGCAGACTGCACTCCTGTTGCTGAAAGAGCAGTTGTGGTTTGCCCCGAGACACATTTATTTCAACACCAGTGCTCCAAAGCAGCTTCCAGAGAACACTCATGATCACAGAATGTAATGGTGCAGCTTGGTTCCAGCATTCCACAGACTGGATCAATGCTGAAGAGAGATTCTTCATCTCTGCTATCATCCCCTGCTATCAGCCCCTGAACAACAGACGGCTGCAAGACTGGTTCTTTGGTTGTGTTTGTGTTGTGTGTAGGAATATGGAGGAGTGAACCCTGGGCCTTCAATGTGCTAGGCAAACCCTGCTTAGTCCAGCTCAGTTGTCTAGGTTGGCCTTGGATTCGCTCTGTAGCCTAGGCAGAACTTGAACTCAGGAGCTTCCAGTCTATGCTTCCATGGAAGCCTGACCCTTTATCCAAGAGAAAAAAAATTCTCCAGGAGAAGCCTCTACCTTGACTGTCCTCAGGACTCACTCAAAGCCCTTGCTGCAGACTGAGGAAGCCTCCCTCCCTTTCCCACTTGGCACTGGACCCCTGCTGCAGATTCACAGGGAGATTTCTATTGGATGACAGCCTGTATTACAAGTTTCACCTGAGCCCTCCAGACACGCTTCTGGGTGGGATCAGGGGAGGGAGGACCTGCAGACCAGCCACCTTCCAGGAACAAACTGTTCCAGTTCCTCAGGCTGGATGGTTGGCCCTTGGGGGGAGGGGTCTGCATTACCTGGAAGCTGGTCTCTTTGTTCCCAGTGTAATAGGACTGTTCTGAGCAGAACGCTCAGTCAATGCATTATTTCAGTTTGGCCCTTCTGATCTGAGTTGTGTGTGGAATAGATGTGTTAACTTAGAATTTGTCACCATAACATACAAAGTGCTAGGAAAAGATGGGGGATAACTCAACTGTAGCTAAGAATAGAAGCTAATTTATGCAACTTGATTATACTTGTAGCAAGAGTGATAATTGGAGATATTTAAAAAAAAAAAAAAAGAACCTGAAAGTGAGGATAATTGGAAGGTTTATTTTGCCTCATCTATTAGATAGGGAAGAATAAGATCTTTAATTACATTAATAAGGAAATAATTATTGATAGTCACAAATAATGTCTCTTTTCAATTCAGGGAAACACCTGACCCCACAGAACTATGGAATCATTTAAAACCCAAGGAGAATATTTTTTTAATGACAAAGACAAACTCCGAGGTGAATAATCCAATCACTGTAAAATTAGAGGTGCTGCTGAAACTCCACAGAAGGACATGCTGAGGCTAGGGCCTAGAGGTAGACTCCCTTCATTGAAACCAGACAACAGCCAGTACCCAGCAGGGGCCCCTCATGTGCAGAAATGGCCCTGAGCCTTGTCCTGCTCTGGTCACTTCTGGACTTTTCCTCAGCATTAGGAGCACAGATCTTTGCACCTAAGAACGTGCTTGTGAAATATATATTTCTCATCACACCTGCTGTGAGGGTTTGTCGCAGAGTAAGATGAAGCTAAGTGGCCCTGTCCCCTGCTTTCCAGCTCCAGAAGTCAACCCTCATTCAGGTCAGCACTTCGGTTTAACCAGTCATGTCCTGGCACTCTCCTTCCTCATTCCAGCCATCCTCCTGCCCAGGGGCGGCTTCTGCTCAAGGGAAGCTCCTACTCAAGTCCTCCTTGGCAGTCAGCTCCTCCAGGGTCAGTTTCTTTCCAAGGTCAGCCCTTGGGAAGTATCTGACATCGGAGGAGCAACTGAGTTTGAGGGAGTAGGTGGCAGCGAAGGAGCAGCTGGCACTAGGAAGGAGCTGACTCTGAGGAAAAGGTAACCCTGGGAGAAAATGACCTTAAGGGGAAACTGGTCTTAATGAGAAGCTGACCCTAGAAAGGAGCTGACCCTCAAGAGGCGCTAAGCCTGGATTGGTGCTGACCTTGGGGAGGAGCTGACCTAGGGAAGGGCTGACCCTGGGAACTGCTGCATCCTCTTTGCCCACTTCTATTCTGGGTTCGCCTAGGAGAGGTGCACAGAGGCCTGCTTCCTATTAGATTTCAGAAGGAAAGTGGAGTTTTGTAGGAATAAATAAACTCATGTCTAGACAGTGCAAATATTTCTGCCAAAGTCTTAGGGTCTTTAGCTGGGGGAGGTGGCGCATACCTGTGATCCTAACAGGACATTTGCCTCACGTTCAAAGCCAGCCTGGGCTACAGAGTAAAAGCTGTCTCCGATAAATGCAGAAAGGCTCTCATCCTCTTTAGAGTATGTATGTGGGCTAATATCAGAAAAGGTCCTCCAGAGGGACTGAAAGTCGGCCATCTTGGACGCCTACCTACAGCTCCCAAGACTTCACATGCTACACTGACCAGAAGCCCATTTTCCAGAATAAACATAAAATGAAACAAAATTTAAAATTACAGCTGAGACTCAAGTCCCCGACTTCGCCATGCCCTTTCTGCAATTCCCTGCCTGCCCCAGGTCAGCTGTGTCAAAGGATGTCTTGTTCACTAGGCTACAAACGTCAGAAGACAGAACTGATCATGAGGAAGCTCTAAGCACTGGCTCTCCCTTCAGAAGGGAGGAACACTTCTTTATATCTGGATCTTAGGGTTTTAAAAAAACATTTGTAGGCACCAGGACGACATTCCCAGCCAGGATATGGGTGCAAAAGGTGCCTTCCCACCGCACGGGCCTGAGCTGAGTTGCCGGGGCCAGCTGTAATGATGAAGCTACAGACCTCGAAGACTGTGGAGGCTGAGTTCATTCAGGATCAGCTCCTAAGGCTGCAGAACTAAGATGATCTCAGCAGGACACAGCGATTAGTCGACAGCACTTAGAGAGGCAAGCCAACCTTCCCTAAATGAACTCACATGTAGCTTATCTGCAGCCAGCTGCTACATGGCTCAGACTGAAATGCCTCAGCCAAGACTTTTGGTATTGCTACACAGGAATCCCTCCAAAAGGCCAGCCTTGGCTTGTCCCCATAGCCGCTGTGAAGAGGGGGACAGTGAAATTCCAA
Source organism: Psammomys obesus (assembly GCF_907164565.1). NCBI lineage: Eukaryota > Metazoa > Chordata > Mammalia > Rodentia > Muridae > Psammomys > Psammomys obesus. The sequence continues at coordinate 9,612,866 of NW_026592118.1, forward strand.
TGGTAGACAAAGCTGGTCAAGCTCACCGCAGAGGATGTGACCACAGGGATAAGAACTGGGACCACCAATCGCCAACCTGACACTCTGCTCAGAAACTCTTCCCAACACCATTTGCCCAAGCCTTCCCAATTCCATCCATCCTCCTGCTCCACCTACAGCATGTGGTATAAACTTCCCTTCTGATCTCTGCTCTGCGTGAGGACACCCCTTCATCCAGTCCAACCCACCGCTGAAGCACACCTTTTAGTACCTGCCTGCCTCTGATCTCTGCCATTAGGAACTGAATGTCATACATGCTAAGTGAGATTCACGGGTCTGAGAATCAGGGTGCACACCCTGTGTGCTCTCAGGATGTCCGCCAGCCTACCCACTCTCAGTAGTCGCATTCACAGACATGTGATGGGACCAGGGTGAATGGACAGCTGTCAGGTAGCAAAAAGTGACACAGGAGAGAGGCCACTGCTGGCCCAGGCTGAAGCCTGCTCCCTCTGAGCTCTGTGTGCACAGGCACTATGGAACAGTGAGGAGCTGGACTTTTGCTGCCATGACCCTAGCCCGTGTGTAAGCAGGAGCTCCTAGGAGAGGGACCCATGCCCTCCCCCGGGCTGCCGTCTTCCCTCTGCAACCTCAGCTCCCAGATTCTACCTGTCTTTCAAGCTTGGCTCAGGTCACAGGCAACCCCAAGCCATTTTTCTTTTTCCTTCTCCTTCCAGTGCACAAAGGGGACCCAAGGTTCCTTCTACCTTTCCTTTAAAACAGGACTGGCATGACTCTGACTGGCCATGGACCTCAGGCTTTCAACAGAGTAGAGCTCAGTCTTTGTGTAAATAATAGGCACCTATTTACCTGTTGTTTAAGTGGAAATCCAACTTCCACTTTCTCCCAGGCAGCTCCAGCCAGACTGCTCCCCTGGGGGTAAAAGCCACAGCAGCATTGCCTTCGGGAACCTTCACGAATGTGCAGGCAATGGCCTCCATGGCCAGATTTCCCATTTGTTCCATGCCCTCTTGTTCCTGGGAGCAGACCATGGCACGCCTCCCTGATTCATGGGTTTGCAGTCTCACCTACACAATGCTAGACTCTAAGTGTCACAAGTGTCACCAGCTCAGTCCCTATCATATCATACGGCATTCTTGAGATTGTGCTGACAGAGAAGTCTGCTTTCGTGTCCACAAAAGTTACAAAATGGAGTGGGCCTATCTGCATCCCACAGAGTGTCTCAAGGACATAGAATCCACCTGCAGGCATGCTCCATCTTGGCCCCAAACAATCCGTCTTCCGTTCAGGGCCCTCTGCCATAAAAGGATTCGTTGTGCCAGTGCACAACTATAACTTAACTTCTGTGTCTGTAAATGAGGACTGCTCAGACAAGTACAGCCTCTTATCGATGACACAGCCACTCTAACATTGGGAAGAAAACCCTCAGGCTGGGAGCTGGAATGGAGCTAGCAAGGTAGGCCCTTTACCTTCCTCGGGAGCCAGATGGCCTATGAGGGCATCACCCACAAGTCTGTATCAACAAGTGACACTAGGCTGCCACAGCCTAAGTGGAGAGCTTCAGTTGTCTTCCGCATGGCCTCTCGTCTGCCCAGGCTCCTGATGTGGGTCCCAGGGTGTGAGCAGCTATAAAAGATCAGACAAGTGCTGTGAGTCTCTACCAGCACTATCCCTTGGCTCAAGTGGACTGCGCAAACTCACTATGGGATGCCCAGGGGAGAGAACAGTGCCTGCCACCCATATGCAAACCACCAAACACAGAACTCTCATGATGACCTCTGTGCTCTTGTCCTGTAATTCACCCTTGGTGTATCATTGGCTATACAAGATGTTTACCTTCCAACCAGATGGACAAAAAGTGCAGAAAGTGCTGCAGCAAAAACTATGACGCAGGTGTACAGATTTTAGTATGATTAGTCTATATTATATGCCTAATATCCACTTAGGAGTGAGTATATACCCTGTGTGTCTTTCTGCTTCTGGGATACTTCACTCAGGATGATTTTTTTTCTAGTTCACACCATTTGCCTGCAAATTTCATGATTTCCTTGTTTTTAATTTTTGAGTAGTATTCTATTGTGTAAATATACCACAATTTCTGTATCCACTCCTCAAATGAGGGACATCTGGGTTGTTTCCAGGTTCTGGCTATTACGAATAAAGCTGCTATGCACATGGTTGAGCAAATGTCTTTGTTGTATACTTGAGCATATTTTGGATATGTGCCTAATGGGGATCTTGAGTAGCTGGATCTTGAGGTAGCATTATTCCTTAATTGTCTGAGAAAGTGCCTGATTGATTTCCAAAGTGGTTGTACAAGTTTACATTCCCCCCAGCAAGGAGGGTTCCCCTTTCTCCACATCCTCTCCAGCATGTGTTGGCACTTGAGGTTTTTTTTGTTTTGTTTTGTTTTTGTTTTTTTATTTTAGCCTTTCTAATGTGTGTAAGGTGAAATTTCTGCATGATTTTGATTTTCATTTCCCTGATGGCTAAGGACGTTGAGCATTTCTTTAAGTGTTTCTTTGCCATTTGGTATTCCTCAATTGAGAATTCTCTGTTTAGTTCTGTACCTCATTTTTTAAATTGGATTACTTAATGTGTTGCTGTGTAACTTCTTGAGCTCTTTATATATTCTGGATATTAGCCCTCTGTCAGATATTGGATTGGTGAAGATCCTTTCCAAATCTGTAAGAGGACTCTGGGCAAAATGCTCATCCTCCTTCAGAAAGGCAAATGAAATAGACATCAGAAGAGGGAGAAAACGGGGAACAGGACAGGATCCTGCCACAGAGGGACGCTGAAAGAATCTACCCAGCAAGATTTTAAAGCAGATGCTGAGACTCATAGCCAAACTTTGGGCAGAGTGCAGGGAATCTTATGAAAGAAGGGGGAGATAGAAAGACCTGGAGGGAACAGGAGCTCCACAAGGAGAGCAACAGATCCAAAATATCTGGGCCCAGGGATCTTTTCTGAGACTGATACTCCAACCAAGGACCAGGCATGGATATAACCTAGAACCCCTGTACAGATGTAGCCCATGGCAGCTCAGTGTCCAAGTGGGTTCCCTAGGAAGGGAAACAGGGCCTGTCTCTGACATGAACTCAGGTTCTTTGATCACCTCCCCCTGAGTTTGTGCGGGGGGGGGGGGGGAGACAGCCTTACTAGGCCACAGAGGAATACAATGCAGACAGTCCTGATGAGACCTGATAGACTAGGGTCAGATGGAAGGGGAGGAGGACCTCCCCTATCAGTGGACTAAGGGAGGGGTATGGGAGAAGAAGAGGGAGAAAGGGGAATTGGGAGGGGATGAGGGAGGAGGCTACAGCTGAGATACAAAGTGAATAAATTGTAATAAATAAAAGTATCGTGAGCCAGAAAAAAAACTATAAACTCTAAAACACAGGAAGTAGACACACTGGGGCAAAAAGGAAGATCGCTCATGCTTAGCGATGTTTTATCAGTTGTGCGGGCACCTCTGTGGATTGCAGAGAGCAGGTCACAGACCCTGAGGGGCAATGAAGAGGTCGGGGGAGTGAGGCAAGGTTGGGCAGGAAAGGCCAGCCATCTCCTTGTGAGGGTGTCAGTCTTTTATCTCTGCGGGAAGCACCAGGCTGCAGGCACCATAAGCCACAGCAGTGGAGCTGGGGTGGTAGGTGGCAGCAACGACCACGCTAGAAGAAACAGACTGTGGCCGGATGGATCTGGACCCACAGTACTCTGGCAGACAGTATTCTTTCTGTTGGAATAGCATCTCTCCTGTAAGGACTGTGGCCCTCCTAAGAGTACTGTGGCCCTCCTAGACATGGGTACTATCTCTCCATGTATACCGTGACCCTCTATGGAGACAGAACACTCTATTCTGTGTGCTGTGGGCCTTTATTTGGTGCAAACATCAGGCTGACAGGCTTCCCCTACTCCACTCCAAAGGGTGATGCCTCTACTTGGCCTCCATAAGCATGCCAGGTCTCAGCTGAACTTCTCAAATAAGATGGTTTTTCTTCCATATGCTGCATGCTCATCCTTGGGGATCCAGAGACCCACAGGGGTGATTCCATCTCCCAAGGGTGCAACTTTGATTGGCTGGTCAGCTCCAGTCCTGCCTTCTGACGACAGAGCCCTGCAGAGGAACCAAACAGAAACAGAATTTTGTACGGACTGCAAAGAAATGGAACCCTCTGTGATAGAAGAGACCAGGGGAGAGGGACAAAGAGCCAGGTTGGGGAGAGGGAGGCACCTCAAGAGAGGTTATCAGCAATCCTTGAAGGCTCGGGCTTTGTGTCAAGGTCCCGAGAGGATGCCAACAGTCAGGACAAGATCACTGTGAAGCCCTCTTCTTTACCATCCAAAAAAATATTTGAGGAAGCAATCAGCAGGAACTAAGATGGTGGTGGTAATGCACAGCTCATTTTTCTGTAGTTCACCTTCACATCTGTCCACATGAACACTCAAAAGACACTCAGGGAAGGTAGGGAGGACAGAGAAAAGACAAAAACTGCTTGTCCTTGCATGGGCACAGCTCCAGAACCTCGTGTTCTCAATAAGTCACCTGTAAGTGTGTGTGTTACCCCTCTAGTTGAGAAACAAAATGATTGAGGACATACAGGTTTTTAAGATAAGATTGCCTCCTAAAACAAAGCCAAATCCCACTCACTCTCTTCCAAGACCCCTCACCACACATGCCCTCTCACTCACATGTCCCCATCACTCAAGAAAAAAACCAAGACGGCTGTGGCACATTCTGAGCTCAAAGAAAACAGAAGCCCCACATTGCAAGACCACCCCTCCTTCCTGAGTGCCACAGATCACCTGGTCAGTTCACTGTATCTATCTTGTATCAGCAACAGAATGGGGTCTGATGCAAGTCTCTTCCTCCAACAACATGAAAAGTCCTCCTTAGGAATCCAGCTGGAAGAAATATGGACATGGATAAGGGGCAAAGCACACATCCCATCTTCCTGGTTTTCTCCTGTTGCCATCCCTATGGACAAAGCCCTTGGGGAAGTGATGGCTGTGCTGCAAAATAAAGCCAGGCAAGAGCCAAAAGAAAATCCATTCTCATTGCTTCGTAACCTGCACTAGCTCTCCAGCCATCTTCCTCATCGTACTGGAATCCAGGTTTCCTCCAAGCAGCCTTCCTACAAACAGCATAGCCAGAGGTTCTTGTCTCCAACAGTCCCGGAGGTTTTGTCTCCTTTACACAAGGGTTCCTGGTGAGTACAGCCACCAAAGATCCTGATCCAATGATGACATGGTAGTGGGAAATGAGGTGGAATGAGGGGTCACAGGGTCACTCCTTACTCACAAACTCACCACATGCACAAGCAGGCAAGACAGTGGTGGACAACAGAAACACTGAAAAATAAATGCATGACGTCAGCTCTACCAAGGGTTCTCATTTACAATTTGACTCCATCCAAAGATGACCAAGCAATGGAGGCTGACACTCCATTCCAGAAACTGTAGTCTAGAACAGGGAGTCATGGAACAAAGGCTTACAGATCTGAGTTTTTGAGACAAGGTTTCCCCTTGAACTTCTTACGTAGTCAAGGATGATCCTTCTGCCTCTACCTCACAAGTACTGTTTTTGATTCATGTATGCTGTGGTTTGAACCCAAGGCTTCGTGCATGCTAGGTAAATACTCTACCCCTGAGCTATCATGTGCCCCACAGTCAACTCCCTAAGTGGCACCAAGTAGCTGAGGCCACATGTGCAGAACAGAGTGAGACTTGGATCTCCCAAACCCTCCCAGGATTGAGCCTGAACCTGCAGCCTCCCTTCAGGCCTGGTCTGCAGAGGGCCTCTAGGGAGGGAGCAAGGCTCCAGGAGCCCTGCACCTGCCCAGGCCATTCTACCAGGTCATCCTTGGCTCAGTCCCTCTCAAGTGTACCAGGTGTCCTCACATAAATGAGACATGTATGCGACCTCTAGGATCCTTGGAGACAAAAGCTCCTAGGTGTGTGAGCACATTAACCATAATGTTTCTTTGGACACAAAGACACAGGCCCAGGAGTAACCTGCCTCTGGTCTAGGGAAGGTTCAAAACCTGAAGAGCAGATGAACAGTGAGCCAGAGAGCAGGTTATGAAGGGTAAAACAGGTTTTCTAATAGATCTGGCCTGGGTTTATTTTCAGACACACACACACACACACACACACACACACACACACACACACACACACACACACACCATGGGGGTGGTCTCCTTTTTAACAAGCCATCCTAGGGATGAGGCATCCTGTCTGTCCCTGAGTTCACATGTGTCCTAAAGGTCAACAACCAGCTCACAGCTGAACCACAGGCATCCCAGGAAGTGCCTGGAACCAAAATGTGTTCATCTGTGGACTTAACACACTCTGCAAATGAGCCCTGTGCCAGGCTGGGTTGAGACATCTCAGAGGTTCTGATAGGGGCCTGACTTGTGAGTCAGGTTTGATCTTTTCATCAGGCAAAGACCTGCTCTCCTCCCTTTGTCTGCTCAAGACTACACAGGCTATACTAAACACTATAAATAATCAGAGAGGAGAGTGCTGGAGGTGGGGCAGAAATAGGGGCAAATCACAGAGGGACCCAAGTTCCCTTGGTGGTGGCCCCAGCCACCCTTGTCCATGGAAGAAAGACCTGTGAGCTTCCTGTCATCTACAGAAGCTCAGCAAGATCAAAGCTGGGTCACCCTGGCAACAGTACTCCAAGGCTGACACTAGCTCTCTTCAGCATCCCTCAGAGCACAACATGCCTTGTTCCTTGCCTAGGGAATCAGTAGGGCTTATTCTAATGGTGTAAAGCCAGCAAAAAAGTTCCTAGATTAAACAAGAATCCTTTAAGTTCTCAGCAAATTTTCACCACCACCAATCATAAAGTCATGTGGAGTGAGGAAGGTAAGAAAACTAGGTAAGGGATGTCAAGAGACAGAGAGAACAGATGAGATAGGACAAAGAGATGAGGGGGAGGAGGCTGGTAACTAGACAGACAGACAGGAGAGGGGGGGCTTTGCAAGGGTGATGATGGCCATGTTCTGTGAATTAAGAAATGTGAGCATGTCTCTTTACGCTTGATTCCAAAATCAGCTTCAAGTCTCTCGTCCCCTCCAGAAGATGAGAAACAAGCGGGTGTGTGCAAGTGCCAGGCAAGGGGAGAGGAGTCTTACATCCACAGGCTGAGGTTCTGTCAGGCCTTGTCTTCAGCAGTTGTGTCCCACCCCCATGGTCTTGCTGTGGCTCAGTCTCTTCCCTGGCCCCACTGTTGTCTGAACCTCACTCTCCTCCCCCTGCAGGAGCAGGCCACAGAGACAACAGCACACAGTTGACTTCTGTGCTCATGATCTCCCGGAGGAACCCCTGGGAGCCTTCCTCTAGGAATTCCTGTTCAGGATCCTCATTAGCAGAGGGTCCATACGTGTGGATTCTTCCATGTTGGGGACTCGTCCATCTTAGGGCTCTTTCACTTGGTGGCCTTTTCCAGCCCTGGGCTCCTCCATTTCAGGGAGGGTCATACCCCTGTCTGCACAGATCACCATGTTGACTGGGATGGCAAGTACATCCAGGAAGATTCTGCTCACTTAGGCTTCTGGAGAGGTACAGGTGCCAGACTCTACTAGAAAACTCTGCTCTTCAGGGTCACTAATTGAGAAGCCCCAGGCCCCAGAGGATATATCATCATGGAGAAGTTGCTGACAAGAGCCCTCAGGGTTACTTTGTGTCCCAAATAACAGTATCTGATGTACAACATCAAATTATGGCTACTGAGGCCTGTACCTTCCCATGGTCACATTCGCCTAAAGATCTGAGGCCACTGACATTTTCCACATCTTCCACTCCTATGTGATCATGAGCAAAGGCCTCTGAGGCTCACCTAGACAGTTTCTGACTCCCATAACAATCCGTGTTACCATAACAAGCAAGGTCACTGTCATGCTTTCCCACTATGTAGAGGGAACAGACACATTCATCCTCCCGTTTTCATTACTAAGAGCATTTAAAAAATGCCTTTGGAGTAGCATCTACACTTTTAAGAGCTATCTTATTTTCAGTTTTGTGTGCTCGTGTCGGCGTGTCAGCGGGTGGATATATACACAAGAGTACAAGTGTCCTCAGAGGCCAGAGTGGAGGCTCCCCAGAACTGGAGCTACAGGAGGCTGGGAGCTGCCCAGTATGCATGCTGGGAACTGACCTCAGTTCCTCTGCAAAAGAAGCAAGTACTCTTAACCACTGGTCCTTTTCTCCAGTCCCATTTGCAAATTTTTAACCTGTGTTTCCCAGTTTACCTTGCAGCTGACATGGTCAGTGTGACATCCAAAGAGAAAGGAGCAAGAGTTAGCAGACTTTCCTAATCCAGGTACCTTCTCTGTTCTTTCCCCCTTGTTCCCCGTTTCCTCCTCTTCTTTGGGAGAACAATTTGTGACCATGACATATTAACAAGGAAGCACATGAGGGACAGATGACTCCAGCCATGCTGCTGCAGCCCTTACTGCCCCTGGCTACCCACATGCCTGAATGGTTGAGTATCTGTCACTCACCCAGACACAGTTCCTAACCAGTACAAGAAAAGGCATTTTCCATCTTGCTAGAACACACCTGAATGTCTGAGAATAACTTGTCCTCATGTCAATAATGTCCAATAAGCACCTCACTTAGTACTTAGGACCTGCCAAGGCAAGATGGATTCCGAGAAAGGCCTTCTGCTCTGCTGGTGAGGAACTCTTCATGGAAATCACGGAGAGCAAGGCAATGGCAGTGCGTGGCAGTGCTGTGGAAACAACCAGGACGCCAAAGTCTGCAAAGCTTGAGAAATCCACAGGAAGGTCAATAGACAGTAAAGACATCTATTTTGTTTTACCTTATTTTCCTTGTGTTCACATGTGTGTGTATTGTGTGTGTCCCCAAGTATGTGTGTGTATGTTTATGCATATCTATGCGTATGTGTAAACATGTGTCCCCAAGTGTGTATTTGTGTGCATGTTTGTACATGTCTGTGTGTGTGCATGCACATGTATGTGTGTCCCCAAATATGTATGTGTGTTTATACATGTGTGCATGTCCACGTGTGTGTTCTGTGTCCGTGTGTGTGTGTGTGAATGTATGCTACAAGTATGCAGATCCTTTGGGGGCCAAAAAAAGGCACTGGATCTGCACATTGAAGATGGGTTGGACTTAGAGGAAATTGTGAGCCACCCAGTATGGGTTCTGGGAACTGAATTTGAGCTCTCTGGGACAGCAGGGAGTGTTCTTGGGGCATCTCTCCAGCCCTCAAAGGTAACCGCTTTCACAAGACTTGTTTGTAAGTGATAAAGGCCAGAGAATTACTGTGTGAGCTCCATAGAAACTGGTCACACCGTTGGCTGCTATGCTATAGTACATGGAGCTACAGCTTTGTCCCTGTCACTCTGCCGCCAGCGCGCGCGCGGGCACACACACACACACACACACACACACACACACACACACACTCACATGAGAGAGATTGAAAGAGAGAAAGAGAAACAGAGAGAGGAGACTTCAGAAGAAATACAGATTTCCACCTACTGCTGTAGATGTACACACTGCTAATTTGTGTTTCTAGGATATCTCTGGAGAAATGGAAGACTCCTCCCCCAAAGACCTTATTATCCAAAGGGCAATTAACTTCTAAATAGTTTGGACAAGAAGAGTAAGTTAGATCAATGTTGACTCACAGCCAAAGTGCCATGTGAGAAAAGAATGAAAATGCCAGGAGTTCAGTTAGTCAGTTACCTGTGCTCCTTATAAACTCATCTTCACAAGGTCTGCAGCTTCACAGAAACGTGCTGACTCAGTCTGTGTGTCTAATGGTGTCCTGCATGTCCAATGGTGTTCTGTGTGTCTGATGGTGTCCTAAGTGTCCAGTGGTGTTCTGCTTGTCTGATGGTGTTCTGTGTGCCCAACGGTATTCTGAGTGTCCAGTGGTGTCCTGCATGTCCGATGGTGTTCTGTGTGCCTGATGGTGTCCTAAGTGTCCAATCATGTTGTTCCTTTTTCTCTTTCCTCCTCCTTCACTTCCCCTTTGCTTTCCTTATTTTTCTTCGCAATGTATAGACCCTGATCCTTCCTCCCTGACACTTGAAAGATCACTGAATAGGAAGGAAATAAATAAGAAGGAAAACCAACAGAACCATGGGCTCTGGCAGATGAGGGTTCTAGCCTTCTTTTGAGTGCCAGTGTTCCATAAGATAGACAAAAACTATTTGCTTTAACTTCACTCTAAGAACAACCCCACTGAAACAAAATAATAGGTGACTTTCAACTTTGATATTCTTGTAAGACATTCATAACTGTTTGTAAAAATTGGGCAAAGTTGAGCTCAGGTTGCTAGAACAGGAAATAGGCAAATAACTAGAGTAACAAAAGCTCACATCCTAATACAATGCTACTCGAATTAGGACCACCCAGTGAACATCGTGTAACGAGTACAGCTGAATAACTCGGTCTAATATGATCCATCTGGACTGGAAATGTCATGCAATATAGCAGCAATATGGCATCACCAACATACTTCAGTAGCATTTTATGAAACAATACTATTCAGAACCTAATAGATACCCAAAGGCTATTTTCCTGCATAAGCTCTATATGGGAAAACACCAGTTTCCTGGCTCGCCTGGCAACTATTGCTTTGTCAGGTGTCAGAATGCTCGTGATGATTTGGGGTATCAGGATGATGATCACAGCTCAGCTGACCATGGGCTAGCGTATCAAGACAAAGTGACTCTTGGACATCAGGGTGGATGGGGCATGGGACATCTGGTGTCCCTTGTGTAGGTCCAGTGTTAGGTAATTAACCCCAGTGCAATTCTTATGCAACATCTTATTTTTGAAAATCTTGAAACCACACATCTGCTATAGCTATTTTAAGCAAAGTCCTTTTATTTTTTTTTTCATAGATCCAAAATAACTAGCTTCTTCCCATTTTGCCAGACCTGGATTGTCTTTGATACAAATGCCTGCCACATAGCCACGGAAATGAGCCCAGGAGACGTCCTTCAGAAACCAGGGTGACAGCTAAACCTCTTACACGATGGCTATGTTTATTTCATTTCTTTTTCTTTTCAGGGCTGGGATTGAACCTGGCGCCTGACATGTGCTAGGCAGGCATTGTATCCCTGAGATTTACTCCTAGCCTTTAATTTTTTTTCTTTATTTTGAGAGTGTCTCACTAAGTTGCCCAGGCTGGCATTGAACTTGTGGTTCTCCTGCCTTAGCTTTCTCAGTAGCTAGGATTACAGACCCTTGCCTGTAGGCCAGCCATATTGTTTCTAATTAGTGAAGGCTTATCTCACTGAATTCTTCTAACAACCCGGAGCTCTGTGTGATTAAGACCACTATAAAAGACCATTGTTCAACTTCTCAAAAAATATTTTCAAATTGCAATTTCTACATAATCTAGCAACCACACTTCTGGGTATACAGATGAAAGAGGTAAACACGGGACTGAAAGAAAAGAGTCTATAAAGCCACTGTTCATGCATGTCCGTGGAGCCACTGTTTATGAAACAATACATTGTGATGAGGGTATGTGACGGCAGTCTGCCTTCTCAGAATCTTCTTGTATTTTGACCCTTTCACTTGAAGTACTTTCGTGTTTGCTTTAGCATAGCTGAATTGCCAGAACCACTGCTCTTATGTTTCGTGAACACACATTCCCCATCAAAATTCCAGCATAACTTTTTATAGAAATGGATGTGAGAGGAGATGGGGTGTTATGATCAGAAGACATTGTATGAAAAAAAAAATTTTCAATTAAAAAAAAGAAAAAATCTTAAACTTTATATGGAAAAACAAAAACGAAGGACATGTAAAACAAACCTTAATAATAAAAGAACTGCTGTAAGAACTGCATCCCAGATTTCAAGTCATACTACAGTAGTATATGGTATACTACCGTAAACTATAGGATAGTGAACTATAGTAAATTGTGCAAACTATAGTGTATGGTAGTATACAAGTCATACGGTAAACTGTATTGACAAAAAAAAAAAAAAAAAAAAAAAAAAAGCAGCAGCCATGTCAGTCAACGGAAGTGGATTGAAGACCCAGAAATAGCTCCACACATATACAGACACCTGATTTTCTTTTAAAGAAGAAAATGCATATTGGAGAAAAGACAGCATCTCCAACAAATGATGTAGACTAGAAACAGACCCATATTTACTACCCTGTGCAAAACTCCAGACAGAGCAAGGACTTCAATATAAGACCTGATACCCTGAATTTGATAAAATGGAAAGTCTGGAATACACTTGATTTCACTGACCCAGGAAAGGAGCTTCTGAACAGAAGCCACTGGCACAGGCAGTTAAGACCAGTGATTAGTAAATGGGACTGCATGAAGCTGGAAGCTTCAATATTCTTTTTTTCCGTTTCTCTCTTCCTTCCTTCCTTTTTTTTATAATTTATTCAATTTATATCCTAAATGTAGCCCCCTCCTTCATCTCCTCCTGGTCCCTCCTTTCCTCTCTCTTCTCCCACATCTCCCTCCCCTAGTCCACTGATAGGGGAGGTCCTCCTCCCCTGCTATCTGACCCTAGCCTGTCAAATCTCATGAGGACTGCCTGGAGTCTCTTCTTCTGTGGCCTGGCAAGGCTGCCCCTCCAAGGGGAAGTGATCAAAGAGCAGACAACCGAGTTCATGTCAGAGACAGCCCATGCTCCCTGGAAGGAGGCTACAATCGGGATATAGAGTAAATAAATTGTAATAAATAAATAAATAAATAAATAAATAAATAAATAAATAAATAAATAAATAAGAAACAAAAAAGGAAAAAAAAAGAATATCAAACATTAAAAAATGTTTTTCAACCATCTGTGTTTTATCTTTTGAAACATTTGTTTCCTTGATGTTCAGTTTCTTCAGGTTCTTTGCATGTCCTACACACTAACCCTCTGTCAGATACATAATTGGTAAAAAATAAAAAATAAAAAACCCTTCACATTCTGTAGGTTGCCTCGTTTCTCAAATAATGGTGTCCTTTGCTGCACAAAAGCTTTCAGCTAAGCTAAACAAGGAGGACCCTAGGGAGGATGCTTAATTCTTATTCAGAAAGCAAATAGGATAGACACCAGAAGCTGCAGAAGAGAGGGAACAGGACAGGACCCTACCATAGATGTCCTCTAAAAGACTCCACCCAGCAGGATTGAAGCAGATGCAGAGACTCACAGCCAAATTTTGGGCAAAGTGTAGGGAGTCTTATGGAAGAGGTGGGGGATAGAAGGATCCACAGGGGACAGGAGCTCCACAAGGAAACCAACAAAGCCAACAAATCTGGGGCCATGTAGATGTCTGTGGGTTATGCTGCCACCAGGGGCCATGCTAATGTGAGTGGCTTGTGCACCCACCTGAGGCCATGTTGCTACCTTTGGAACTCTATGATGGTGTCCATAGCCCTCATTGCCACAGAGGGCCATGTTCATGTCTATGATCTGTCTTGGCACTGGAAATCATGCTCAGGTCTGTGGCATGTGCAATGCCAGAGACAATGTGGATGTTGGAGGTCTGTGCTGTCACCAGAAACCATGTGGAAGTCCATGCTCCCATTGACTGTAAAGGGCAAGGAAACTAGTTTTGCAGTGGTATCAATGACTGCAGACTCACAGCTGAGGAGACACATAGAAAGTTTCTGTGACAACTCCTAATCCCCCACCACAAAATAACAGCCTAAATAGAAAGCCATTAAAGAGAACTCTTAAAAATTGTCATAAGGATCCTGAAGTGTAGCTCTCCACAGTTGATGGCTTCTGGCAGGGGTGCAGGTAGGGAAGGCCACTGAGAGTTTGACCCTGCCCCAGTGAGTATATGGGTATATGGGCAACACAAATTGGACTTTTCTTTTTCTTCTTCTTCTTCTTCTTCTTCTTCTTCTTCTTCTTCTTCTTCTTCTTCTTCTTCTTCTTCCTCTTCCTCTTCCTCTTCCTCCTCCTCCTCCTCCTTTTCTTCCTCCTCCTTTTCTTCCTCTTTCTCCTTCTCCTCATCCTTCTCCTCTTCATCCTCTTCCTCATCTTCTTCTTTGTCTTCTTCATCTTCGCTTTCTTTTTTCTTTTCTTTTTTTGGGGAGAGGGAGGCCACAAAGGTGAGGCAACAAACCTGGGAGGACTAGGAAGTAAGTGTAATTGAGGTTCATGTGAAACTCCCAATAAGCAATAAAAATATTATGAAAATTACAAAAGAAACTCACAACTGGACAATGTGCAGAATGTGAGTGACTACAGAGCTCTCAGACTTAAATGAGATGTTTTTAATCACACCCCTTACCTCAAGGATTGAGAGTCTCTGAAAAAAGAGAAGGCAGAAAGACTGTAAGAACCAGAGGTTGTGAAGGACTCTAGGGAAGCATTCTTCAAATACTACACGGATGGTGCATATATAACCTTGGAGAGATTGTGTCAGCATGTACAAGATCTATATGAGTTCAAGTCAGGCAAAAATCCCAGCATGGAGAAGGGGAAATGGGCACAAAGCCCCACTCCTAGCCAAGAAGCCAGTTGGAACTGATAGCTTCTGAGAGGTGGGAAATCAGTTTTCTTCAATGGAATATCACTGAGCATGTAAACCACACTCCGAGGCAGGCCTCTTGCTCAGGAGTAGCTGAACAACACAGAACGAACTCCATGGGTTTGTTGTTGTTGTTCTTTTGATGTTGTTTAGTTTTGAATTTTTCCAAGAGAGAGAAAGAACAAGAAGTTTGGTGGGTAGGGAGTGGAATCCGGGAGGAGTTGGGTAAGGGAGAATATGATCAAAATATATTTTATGAGGCCAGACATGGTGGCAAGAGTCTTTAATCTGAACACTCAGGAGGCAGAAGTGGATGTACTTCTGAGCTCAAGGCCAGCCCAGTCCATCCACATAGTGGGTTCCAAAATAGCCAGGGCTATGTAGAGAGAGGCTGTCTCAAATCACACACACACACACACACACACACACACACACACACACACACACACACTACGAACTTCCTTTTAAGTACTAACAAGTACTATGATGCTTCTATGATAGATGTGGCAACTGTGAGGGGGAGAAGCAGCGAGTGTCTGGGTAGCACATACGCTGTGGACACAGTGGGTAAACAGATGACTCATGTCCCCAGTAGGACAGGGCAGAGGCAGGGAAGATTTCATCATGCTAAAAGGCTATGCAATTTAAAACTTGTGAATTATTTATTTCTGGAATTTTCCATATAATCTTATCAGACTGATGCCCACAGAATGTGAAGGGTGGAGAGGGACTCTTGTGCCAGGAGTTAACACTTCAACATCTGAATTAAGGACCATACTTCAATCCATTACCATGTTCAATGGCCCCTCTTGGGGTGGCATTATCCAAATAATTGCATTGCTATTCTGTGAGCCACTTTTATCTGTTTTTTTCCCGTAAAGCAAAATCAGGCATTTGTTTTTTTCAAAGAAATTATGAAAATCTAGGCACAGTGTGTCCACTGCCTTGTCCTGATCAAGCAATGCTTTTAAAACTCACAGAGTACATGGAGTCAAAAGTGATAACTTTGATATTTGTGGTCCAGATCTGACATGACAAAAGCCAAGTTTAACCTGAAAAACACAAAGTAGAAAACTATTAAGTACCCAGGAAAACTGGCTTAACTTTCTGCTAAATATAGGCACAAAGATTATTATAGCTACAGCCTTGTCAGGGACAAATGGCCCTGGCTTTTATGATACAATGCATCCCAGCAAACCCTGTGAGGTAATTGCTATAAGCCAGTGCTTCTGAATTCAGCTTCCAGAAAGCACTTGGCACCATTAATGGACAGAATTTGAAAGAAATAAAGAGGGCTCTTGTGTATCCAGCTTTTTGCTAGACAGCTAGTGAAGGCTGAGAGGTGGGCATAGGCCCCAGATTCTGTGGAAATACCCACCTGGGCCTTGGATTCCTCTCCTCTGTGCACCATGAAGCAGATCGTTCTATTGTTTCCCACTATGTGCTCAGGGCTTCCTGGGTACCCTCACAGACATGCCCACAGGCCAAGCTGAAAGAGGCAATTCCTCCGTTGAGGTTTCTTCTTCCCAAACAATGGTGGTATGTATCAAGTTGACAAAAGCTAACTAGGACGTGCCTTCTAACAAGAATTGGGGTTTTGACCTCCAGCCTCAGAAAGCCAAGAAAAGAGAAAAAATGGATCTAAAAAACAAACAAACAAACAAACAAAAATGCCCCTATGAAAGGCTGAGGAAAGAAAAAGAAAAGCCCAGAAATACCTCGGTTCAGCTTGGATGGCTTGCTTCAAAACTTGTCAATATGAAATCAATGCATTTCAATGACAGCAATGGCACTCCACTGGCCCAAGAAACCCAAAGGGCCTGGTCTTGCCTTTGGCACCCAGAACACCTGTGGCTAATGAAACTCAGGGATAAACTCCAGTTCCAAACACACCATGGACCAGCACCCCACAGCCAAAACTGGTTTGCCTTCACAGAACCTGAGCTAATAGGCTTGTCTCGCTGACATTTGGGACCAGAACAGAAAACAGTTGATAAGGGACTTGGAGACAGACAGGGCCGGAGAGGAGGTTCATTCAAGATGAAGAACTCCCAAGCAGCTTCCCTCAGCACTTCCTGAATAGACGCAGCTCTGCCCATGTCCCAGGGAAGTCCTTGGGGTGAAGTGAGGCTGCACCTATCCTGTCTGAGGTAGCAGCAACTGTGCAGTCACCCTGGCTCACGCCTCACTGAGATGAGGCCTGCCGTCTTGAAGAACAAGACCAGCTAAGTGGTCATTCTCAGCCTGAGTCACCCACACCCCGGGAGATCCCACGACAGAGAGGGAAACTGAAGTGGGACTCCCCAAAGACACGCATGGCCTTGGGGTAACAGTTTCAGACTCATCTGAAAACGAAACACAAGAGCAGATGTTCTCAAGAAACTAATATAAGAGAAAGGAAATGAGCACAAATGGAAAAATAAATAAACTGCATGGCCACTGGAAATCAGAGTTTCTTTGCTTCCAGCCTTAGTTACTAATATTAACTCCCAGATCCTCCATACACATCACACAGCAGTAGAGGCACACACAGTTACCAAGAGGCTGAGAAAGAGTTCAGAGAGGCCATCCTGAGGTGAGCGGCAGAGCTGGAACAGATAGAAGCAAAGTCTGTGGAGATGAGGGGAAGGTTTCACAAGTGCAGGTACCAACCTGCTTAGATTGAGAGATTAAAGGCAGGGCCAGGTGACAGCCCAGGCAAGGATGAGTTTGAAGTGGGCCAAGCCCATGGACGGAGGCTGAAGTCCTTCACTACAGCAACCTTCTTAAATAAGTCTTGTGGTTGAATGACTGATGGGTGCCTGTCACATCTCAGTGTTGGGGTTCCCCTTGTTTCATGGTCCCAAGTGAGTGGCTTCTATCAGGTATGATCAACAAGCGAGCTTTCGCGGCTGCTGTTTCCAGTCTGGCTTATATATTCAGAGTAACCATTATTTTCTGACAGAAACAAATGATCCGTTTGTGTCTCCTGGTGTGCTAGCAGATGGTGGTTGTTTACTTGTATAAATAAGACATACAGTCAGTCTTTTTGGTGCTTAGACTCAAAATGGAGTAATTCATAAGGCAACTTATAAAGCAATAAGGCTATTGCTTTATAAGATTTATAAGCCAGGCTCAGCCTGAAATCTGCTCTTACTCTATACAGCACAATAACCGAGAGAGGGCTGGGCTGTTCTCAGTAATTCACAGGCCACATGGAAAGAGCTGAGTGCTAAGTGCTACCTGTGTGCTATTTATAAGCTTCCTCACTTCCCAGATACGGGCAGAAGGCCCAGCTTGAGGAATGCATTTGCCCATTACCACAGACAGTGTTGATGAAGATGCGGGTGGCTGGGACAGAAAACAAGTGGGGGAAGCATGGCCGACTGCTGGAGCTCGCAATGGTCTTCCTCTAGCTTCCTCAGGTGCTCTGTACTGCATTTTCTGAGGCAAGAGCTCAAGCTGAACCAGAACCTTGCTGATTCAGCTAGGCTGCTAGCCAGCTTGCCCCAGGAATCCCCTGTCTCTGAGCCCCTGGATTACATGCAGCTATCATGCTTATCCTGCTGTATGTGGGTTTTGAGGATCTCAACTCCAGTCTTCACACTTGGAAAGCAAGCACTTTATCTACTGAGTCTCTTCCCAAGATCATGTTTCAGCTGACAATGAAAGGGGTCTTTTCTGAGACTGATCCAACCAAGGACCATGCATGGAGAGAAGCTAGAACCCCTGCTCAGATGCAGCCTATGGCAGCAAAGTGTCCAAGTGGGTCCCCTAGTAATGGGAGGAGGGACTGTCTCTGACATGAACTCAGTGGCTGGCTCTTTGATCACCATCTCCTGAGGGGGGCAAGGTGCAGCCTTACCAGGCCACAGAGGAAGACAATATAGCCAGTCCTGATGAGACCTGATAAGCTAGGGTCAGAAAGAAAGAAAGGAAGACCTCCCCTATCAGTGGACTTAGAGAGGGGCATGGGAGGAGATAAAGGAGGGAAGGTGTGATTGGAAGGGAAGGAGGGAGGGGGATACAGCTGGGATAAAAGTAAATAAACTGTTAATTAATTAAAAAATAATTAATTTAACTTAAAGCAATCCCACTGAAATCAGGGACAAGACAAGGCTGCCCACTCTCTCCATATCTCTTCAACAAAGTGCTGGAAGTCCTTGCTAAAGCAATAAGACAGTTGAAGGAGATCAAGGGGATACAGATTGGAAAGGAAGAAGTCAAATTATCACTATTTGCAGATGATATGATAGTATACATGAGTGACCCCAAAAACTCTACCAGGGAACTCCTACCACTGATAAACACCTTCAGAAAAGTGGCCGGATACAAAATTAACTCAAAAAAATCAGTAGCACTCCTGTATACAAAAGATAAAAGGGCTGAGAAAGAAATTAGAGAAACCACACCCTTCACAATAGCCACAAATGACATAAAGTATCTTGGTGTAACCCTAACCAAGCAAGTCAAAGACTTGTATGAAAACAATTTCAAGTCTCTGAAGAAAGAATTAGAGGAAGATATGAGAAGATGGAAAGATCTCCCATGCTCATGGCTTGGCAGGATTAACATAGTAAAAATGGCCATTTTACCAAAAGCAATCTACAGATTTAATGCAATTCCCATCAAATTGCCAACACAATTCTTTACAGACCTGGAAAGAAAAATTCTCAACTTCGTATGGAATAACAAGAAACCGAGAATTGCTAAAACAATCCTCTAAAATAAAAGATCTTCTGGAGGTATCTCCATCCCTGATCTCAAGCTGTACTATAGAGCAACAGTTATAAAAACTGCATGGTACTGGCATAGAAACAGAATGGTGGATCAATGGAATCGAACAGAAGACCCAGAAATAAACCCACACACTTACGGACACCTGATTTTTGACAAAGATGCCAAAACCATACAATGGAAAAAAGATAGCATCTTTAACAAATGGTGCTGGTCCAACTGGAGGTCTACATGTAGAAAAATGAAAATAGATCCATACTTATCACCCTGCACAAAACTGAAGTCCAAGTGGATCAAAGACCTCAACATAAAACCAGACACATTAAATCGGCTAGAAAAAAAAGTGGGGAATACCCTAGAACTCATTGGTACAGGAGAAAACTTCCTGAACTGAACACCAACAGCACAGGCTCTAAGAGCAACAATCAATAAATGGGACCTCATGAAATTGAAAAGCTTCTGTAAAGCAAAGGACACCGTCATCAAAACAAAGCGACTGCCTACAGATTGGGAAAGAATCATCACCAACCCTCTATCTGACAGAGGACTCATATCCAATATATATAAAGAACTAAACAAGCTGAAAAGCAGAAAACCAAGAAACCCACTTAAAAAAATGGGGAACAGAGCTAAACAGAGAACTCTCTGTAGAGGAATATCGAATGGCAGAGAAACTCTTAAAAAAATGCTCAACCTCATTAGCCATTAGGGAAATGCAAATCAAAACAACCCTAAGATTTCACCTTACACCCATCAGAATGGCCAAGATCAAAAACTCAAAGTGACAACACATGCTGGAGAGGCTGTGGAGAAAGGGGAAACCTTCTCCACTGCTGGTGGGAATGTAAACTTGTACAACCACTCTGGAAATCAATTTGGTGCTTTCTCAGACAACTAGGAATAGTGCTTCCTCAAGATCCAGCCATACCACTCCTAGGCATATATCCAAAAGAGGCTCAAGTACACAAAAAGGACATTTGCTCAACCATGTTTGTAGCAGCTTTATTTGTAATAGCCAGAAGCTGGAAACAGCCCGGATACCCCTCAACTGAAGAATGGATGCAGAAATTGTGGTACATCTACACAATGGAATATTACTCAGCAATGAAAAGTAAGGAAATCATGAAATTTGCAGGTAAATGGTGGGACCTGGAAAGGATCATCCTGAGTGAGTTGTCCCAGAAGCAAAAAGACACACATGGTATATATTCACTCATATAAACATACAACATAGGATAAACCCACTAAAATCTGTACATCTAAACAAACTAAACAAAAGAGAGGACCCTAATTAAAATGTTCAGTCCCCACCCTGAAAGACAAAGAGGATGGACATCAGAAGAAGAAAACAGGAAACAACCTAGGAACCTGCTACAGAGGGCCTCTGAAAGCCTCTGCCGTGCAGACTGTCAAAGCAGATGCTGAGCCTGATGGCCAACTGATCGGCAGAGTGAATGGAATTTTATGTAAGAAGTGGGAAATAGTAAGAGCTGGAGAGGACAGGAACTCCACAAGGAGAGCAACAGAACAAGAAAATTTGAACACAGGGAACTTCCCAGAGACTCATACTCCAACCAAGGACTATTCATGAAGATAACCTAGAACCCTGACAATGCAGCCACTTCTGATGAGAACTGATAGACTAAAATCAGAAAGAAGGAGAGGAGGACCTCCTCTATCAGTGGACTTGGGGAGGGGCATGCATGCAGAAAGGGGGAGGAGGGTGGGACCGGGAGGGGAGGAGAAAGGGACTTATGGGGGGATACAAAATGAATAAAGTGTAATTAATAAAAGTTAAATAAAAAAATTTAAAAAATAATTAATTTTAAAAATTACTAAAACCAAAGAGAGAGAGAGAAATGCATCCAGGTTTCTGAACAGGAGTGACAGAAACAATGGCACAGAGCACAGCAAGACTGGCAGTGAAGTTAAACCTGTTAGAAGAAAAAGTAGGGAAGAGCCTTGAACTCCTTGGCACAAGAGACAACTTCCTGAACAGAACACCGACAGCACAGGTTCTAAAGATTAACAGTCAATAACTGGGACCTCATGAAACAAAAAAGCTTCTGTAAAGCAAAGGACACTGTCACCAGAACAAAATGACAGCGTACAGACTGGGAAAGGATCTTCACCAATCCAATATCTGACAGAGGGCTAATATCCAGAATATATAAAGAACTCAAGAAGTTACACAGCAACAGGTCAACTAATCCAATTAAAAAATGGGGTGCAGGGCTAAACAGAGCATTCTCAATTGAGGAATGCCAAATGGCAAAGAAACACAAAGAAATGCTCACCATCCTTAGTCATCAGGGAAATGCAAACCAAAACCACCCTGAGATTTCACCTTACATACCCTCAGAATGGCTAAGATCAAAAACTCAAGTGATAACACATGCTGGAGAGGATGTGGAGAAAGGGAAACCCTCCTCCACTGCTGGTGGGAATGTAAACTTGTACAACCACTTTGGAAATCAATCAGGCACTTTCTCAGAAAATTAGGAATGGTGCTACCTCAAGATCCAGCTAAACCACTCCTGGGCATGTATCCAAAACATGTTCAAATATACAACAAAGACATTTACTCAACCATGCTCATAGCACCTTTATTGGTAATAGCCAGAAGCCGGAAACAACCCAGATGACCCTCAATGGTGGAATGGATACAGAAATTGTAGTACATGTATAAAATGGAATACTACTCAGCAATTAAAAACAAGGAAATCATGAAATTTGCAGGCAAATGGTGTGAACTAGAAAAGATCATCCTGAGTGAGGTATCCCAGAAGCAGAAAGACATATATGGTATATACTCACTTATAAGAAGATATTAGACATATGATATAGGATAATCATACTAAAATCTGTACACCTAAAGTAGCTAATGAAGAAGGAGGGCCCTAGGTAAGATGCTCAATCCTCATTCAGAAAGGCAAACAGGATATATATCTGAAGAAGGTGAAAACAAGGAACAAGACAGGAGCCTACCACAGAGGGCCTCCCTCGGAAAGACTACCCTGCAGGGTATCAAAGCAGATGCTGAGACTCATAGCCAAACTTTAAGCAGAGTGCAGGGAATCTTATGAAAGAAGGGGGAGATGGAAAGACCTGGAAGGGTCTGTAGCTCCACAAGCAGAACAACAAAACTAAAAATCTGGGCCAAGGGATCTTTTCTGAGACTGATATGCCAACCAAAGACCATGCATGGAGATAACCTAGAACCTCTTCACAGATGTAGCCTGTGGCAGCTCAGTCTCCAAATGGACTCCCTAGAAAGGGGAACAGGGGCTGTCTCTGACATGAACTCAGTGGCTGGTTCTTTGATCACCTCCCCTTGAGAGGGGGTCAGCCTTACCAAGCTGACAGAGGAAGACAATACAGCCAGTCCTGATGAGACCTTATAAGCTAGGATTATATGAAAGGGGAGGAGGACCTCCCCTATCAGTGGACTGGGGCAGGGGCATGGGAAGAGAAGAGGGAGGGAAGGCAGGATTGCAGGGGATGATGGAGGGGGCTACAGCAGAGATACAAAGTGAATAAATTGTAATAAATAAAAAAAAATTAAATGCTGGGAATAAAACTAAAAACACATTTATATATTAGAAGTTTGGCAAATAAATAAATAAATTTTAAAAAGATTGGCAGTGAAGCTCCAAGCTCCACACTGCAGCTAAGGTTCAAGAAATGGCAGCACCACTTGGTTTTTGATGTAATCACAGAGAACAGTGTCCACACTCAGTTGAAATAAATGCTCTTTCCTCTGGTAATTATGTATCTGCGGGATGCTGGCTCATGTCCAAAGATCTCAGCAAAGCAATGGACTTAGCAGAAACAGAAACAGAATCGACTGCCTTCTAGTTTACCAGGAATAAGAGGTTTCCGAAACATGAAAAAATGCAATGATACTATCAACATCTCTTGCTTTTCTTATTGTTTTTATTTAGAACAGTGGGTCTGTTTTTCATTAAGGTATATTGTTCATGGGGTCTGAGTGATGGCTCAGTGGTTAAGAGCACTAGCTGCTCTTCCAGAGAACCCAGGTTCCATTCCCAGCACCCACAAGGCAGCTCACAATTGCCTGTAACTCCAGTCCCAGAGGATCCTACGTCCTCTTACGACATCTATGGGCAATACATACACCCAGGCACACAAATATACGCATAAAATAAGTGTTTTTAAAGATGTGTTGCTTATTTATTAACTTGAAGTAGGGTCTCACTGTGTAGATAAAGACAGCCGTCTTCCTGCATCGGCCTCCCAAGCTCTGGCATCACAAGCCTCTGTCACCAGGTGCCAGCTAACTTGTGTTATTCAAATTAACGGGCAGACATGGTCAACCTTGTAACATCACACAATGATGTTGTCACACTAGACGCTGATATCCAAAATTCACACCGGAGAATGACAAAGTAAAATTCACAAGACCTCGGTAGTTTAAATAAGGTTACAGTTTTGTGTTGGGTCACATCCATAGCTATCCTCAGCCTCTTGGAACTGTGTGGAGCCCACAAACCACAGAATGGACATGGTCTTGTTAGTATTCCAAAGTTGGTTAATTAATTAATATTATAATTCTTTAGTGCCTAATAGAGTTAGTGTTCTAGTTTGATTTTCTGTTGCTGTGATAAGATAACCTAATAAAAAGCAACTTAGAGGCCCTCTGTGGCAGGTTCCTAGCTTCTTTCCTGTTTTCTTCTTCTTCTGATGTCCTTCCTTTTTGCCTTTCAGGATGAGGATTGAGCATTTTAGTCAGGGTCCTCTCTCTTGATTAGTTTCTTTAGATGTACAGATTTTAGTAGGTTTATCCTATATTACATGTCTACATGAGTGAGTATATACCGTGTGTGTCTTTCTGCTTCTGGGACAGCTCACTCAGCATGATCCTTTCCAGGTCCCACCATTTACCTGCAAATTTCATGATTTCCTTATTTTTTCATTGCTGAGTAATACTCCATTGTGTAGATGTACCACAATTTCTGCATCCATTCTTCAGTTGAGGGGTATCCGGGCTGTTTCCAGATTCTGGCTATTACAAATAAAGCTGCTACAAACATGGTTGAGCAAATGTCCTTTTTGTGTACTTGAGCCTCTTTTGGATATATGCCTAGGAGTGGTATGGCTGGATCTTGAGGAAGCGCTATTCCTAGTTGTCTGAGAAAGCACCAAATTGATTTCCAGAGTGGTTGTACAAGTTTACATTCCCACCAGCAGTGGAGAAGGGTTCCCCTTTCTCCACAGCCTCTCCAGCATGTGTCACTTTGAGTTTTTGATCTTGGCCATTCTGATGGGTGTAAGGTGAAATCTCAGGATTGTTTTGATTTGTATTTCCCTAATGGCTTATGACGTTGAACATTTCTTTAAGTGTTTCTCTGCCATTCGATATTCCTCTACAGAGAATTCTCTGTTTAGCTCTTCCCCATTTTTAATTGGATTACTTGGTTTTCTGCTTTTCAGCTTCTTTAGTTCTTTATATATATTGGATGTTAGCTCTCTGTCAGATAAAGGGTTAGTGAAGATTCTTTCCTAATCTGTAGGCAGTCATTTTGTTTTGATGGCAGTGTCCTTTGCTTTACAGAAGCTTTCCAGTTTCATGAGGTCCCATTTATTGATTGTTGCTCTTAGAGCCTGTGCCGTTGATGTTACTATCAAAGCAGACGCTGAGACTTATGGCCAACTGTTGGGCAGAGTGGATGGAATTTTATGTAAGAAGTGGGAAATAGTAAGAGCTGGAGAGGACAGGAACTCCACAAGGAGAGCAACAGGACCAGAAAATTTGAACACAGGGGTCTTCCCAGAGACTCATACTCCGACCAAGTACCATGCATGGCGATAACCTAAAACCCCTGCACAGATGTAGCCCATGGCAGTTTAGTGTCCAAGTGGGTTACATAGTAATGAGAAGAGGGACTGCCTCTGACATAATCTGATTGGCCTGCTCTTTGATCACCTCCCACTGAGGGGGGAGCAGCCTTACCAGGCCACAGAAGATGACAATGCAGCCACTCCTGATGAGATCTGATAGACTAAGATCAGAAGGAAGGAGAGGAAGACCTCCCCTATCAGTGGACTTGGGGAGGGAGGGTGGGGTTGGGAGGGTAGGAGAGAGGGGCTTATGGGGGGATACAAAGTGAATAAAGTGTAATTTTAAAAAAGCAACTTAGAGGAGAACTTTTTTTTTCATCTTACAATTCCAGGTTACAATCTACCATTGAGGGGAAGTCTAGGCAGAGATTTCACACAGTTAGTCATATTACATCCACAATCAAATGCAGAGAAATGAATGCCTTCCCATTTGCTTGCTTGTGCTCAGTTTGGTTTATCTAGTTTTATTCAGGAACTCCTGCCTAGGGAATGTTGCTGCCCGTAATGGACTGAGTCTTCCCTCATCATTGACAAAATAATACTCCATAGACATGTCCATGGGCTAACCCACAACTCTCTCTTTTCAAGCGATGCTAGATATGTTAGTCTCTGTTCTATTGCTGTGAAGAGACACCATAACCAAGTCAACTTTTATAAAGGGAAGCATTTAATTGGAGACTTACTTATAGTTTTAGAGGTTTAGTCCACTATCTTCACAATGGGAGCATGCAGGCAGTCATAGTGTTAGATGAGTAACCTAGAGCTTTATATCTTGTTCCTCAGGCAGCAGCTGAGGAAGGAACAGGTAGGGTGTGAGGTGAGCTTTTAAAGCCTCAAAGCCCCACTCCCAGTGATACACCTTCTCCAACAAAGCCTCACCTACTCCAGCAAGGCCACAGCTCTTAATCCTTCTAAACAGTTCACCAACTGGAGACTATGCATTCAAGTATATGAGCCTATGGGTACCATTCTCATTCAAACTACCACATTGGTTATGTCAAGATGACAATTAAAGCTAAACGCCATAGTGTCTACAGAAGGGTGGGAGTCACAGAAACCAACACTCTCAACAAACTCAGTTATTTTTTTATAAGAACTTCTGATACTAAAAGAGCCCTATGGGGCTAACCCAGTGAGACAGAAGTGAGAGATACAAATCCGTAGTAATTTTAGAGGGTTTTCAATCAGCCGTCACCAGGACAAGAACATCTTGAGTGGTCCCAAGAGGGCAAGACATCTGAAGAACAGCACTGATTCCTGCTAAGCTGCTCAGCCAAACAAGGGGAGTAAGAAAACTGCCCTGTGCAGCCCAGCCGCCATCCTGAGCTAGGCAAGCTGCAGAAAATACGTGCTGATGGTTGTCTATTCTATACCTACAGGAAGTCTTTCTGTCCACTTCTGTGATCTAGGAAGAACAATGCCACCTCACCAACTCTACCAGGAACAAAGGAAGGTTTTCTGAAAGCACATGTAGACTGCACTGAATGGCAGAGCACACAGCTGCCCCTCCCAGAGTGCAACATTCTACAAGGAATTCTAAGGGAGGAATTCCTTAACGTTTGCAGCAGGTAATGTCTGTCTCCACGTTTCCCAGGCATCACACCCATCTGCTCTTGACGGCAATGACAGGCGAAAGTGCCCTGGAGAGAGACCTGCATGTGGAAGATACTTTGCTTCGGCCAGACATGGTGGTACTAGGCTGCACCCCACAATAATGGGGTGCTACAGTATACCAAGGACATCATGAGTGAAGGCCATGGCCTGGAGACAGAAAAGCCCTGATGGTTCTGAGTCTTTATCAAGCCTAGACCTAGATCCTGGGCTGTCTGTGCACAAATGGGTAAGCGGATCCATTTCTTCACTCACACAGCAGGATCCCCACTAAGATGCAGGATCTTGAGAAACTGTGTCCTGGTCTGTCAAGTGTCACCCTTTCCAGAAGACTTCTGAATTGTCTGAAGCAAAAACACACAGACAAACACACCCGGAATCCCGTCCCTGGCACTGACTGGCCATGCCTTGCTGCCATCTCTACCTATATCCTGGGTGGAAATAGGATCTCATGATATTCTGGCAGCAGATGGACAAGATGCCTGAGGCAGGCTTGGCTTCAGCTATGACAGATAGCCAACCTGACTCCATTCACTGCTCTATGTGGGTGTTGGGGAGGGGGGGTAGTCACTGTGAATGTGTCACAGCAGCCCATTATTCTGTCCTAGCAAAAGTAGAAGACAGCTGCCATTCTGAGTGGGCCCAAGACCCATGGGAGTCCTTTAGCACCTGCCAAATATACAGTCTATTGGCTCTGACTTGGCATAAAATATTTTGACACTCATTCAACCATTTTGTTTTCATGTGTATGAGCACTTTGCCTACATGTATGTCTGTGCACCGTGAGCATGCCTGGTGTTCTTCAGGCCAGAAGAGGGCATTGGATACCCTGTAACGAGAGTTACAGTTGTGAACCACTGTGAAGAGTGACAGGTGTCAATCAACCCTAGGTTCTCTGGAAGCACAGCGAGTACTCTGGACTGTCAATCCAGGCCCCACTAAATGATATTTGGTTGTTTCTCTTTAGGAAATAGTATTTGAAGATCCTAATAGCCTTGATGACAGCCATATCCTTTCTTTGTGAGACCATGAAGATCCCAGCCCTAAAGTCCAGGAGTCAGAGCCTCCAGAGGCATACTTCTTCTTAAACAGTGACTCTCAGCCTGTGGGTCTCAACCTCTTTGGGGGTTGCATATGCTGCATATCAGGTATTTATACTACAATTCTTTTTTGTTTGGCGGCTGTGAGGTGCCACACCCCTAAACTCTAGCAAGAGGCAAGTTCAGATTAATGTAGCTAGGCTTGGGCTTGAAAAAGAAATGGCCACTGTGACCCATGAGTTAGCACTACCATGCTTGCTGGGCTCCGAATATCAGAGGCCATCAAGGGCTCCAGCTGATGAGATCCCTCATAGTGGGGCAGCATCTTGAAACCTGTGCTCTGACCCAGACACCATCCCAGCCAGGTGGAGGACCTGATGCCAGGCCCTCCATTCCCTGAGGCTCACCTTTCAGACAGCTGCACCGAATCCCCACAGGTTCACCTGCCAGACTCAGCTAGCAAGTCTCCTGAAATGAGGTGGGGGCGGGGGTTATTAAGATGCTTCTTCATGGCGTATGTCAGGTGACCTCTGGAAGGATGAGCACAGAGTAGCTCAGGAGCAGATGTGGATTCCCGTGGAGGTATGTTTATCACACGCAGCCTGTGAACAGAGGGATGGGAACGTCTAGGCTGCTGTCCTGTAGGGAAATCTCAAAAGAGAGAAGATTCTGACTGCACTGGACTGAGAACCTGCAATCTCTAACCCCATCCTCATGCAAGAATCTCTCAGGAGTGGATTATGAGGTTAAAATAAAAACCTGTGTGTAGAAAATGGGACTAGATGCCACACACTGGGGAGCCAGGCATCATAACCCTCTCCAAAGGCAGCATGAGGGGCCCCATAGGATGAGCAATGGGGCTGCCAAAAACACAATCCATTCCTGAAGGGACAGGGGAGACACAGCCTGGCCCCTACACTATCGTGTGGCTCTCCCTTCCACTAATCCTGAAGCAGCTGCATATGGGCCCCAACTTCCACAGAACTGAGCTTGCCCATCCTGGCTCTCACTGCTCAGTGAGGCTTACCAAACAGCAGCTGTAAGATCTAACCTACAGCTGCTGACCTGAGAGCCACGCACATTCCCAAGTCAAACTCTGCGGACTCTGCAGTCACAGAAAGAACTCATTTCCACAGTGGGGGTACGGGGGAAACAGATTCTTGTGAGCGATTCATTTCAGCAAGCGTGATACATGTGTAGACTCCTAGATCAGTCCCAGCTG
Organism: Psammomys obesus; assembly: GCF_907164565.1. Classification (NCBI taxonomy): domain Eukaryota; kingdom Metazoa; phylum Chordata; class Mammalia; order Rodentia; family Muridae; genus Psammomys; species Psammomys obesus. The sequence goes on from NW_026592118.1 coordinate 9,641,810, forward strand.
ACAAGCCCCCGGCTCAAGTCATTGGTCATTCCCAAGTTTCAGCAACATAGGAGAAAAGGGTGTCTTTCCAAACTGAGGGTCTATCCTGGGGACAGCTACACTGTAGCTAGGGCTCTCCTGACCTATCAGCTCCAAAAGTTGCCCCAGGTGCACCAGCCTTTCAAGCTGTGGCAGATATCACTGGAATCCACACTTCTGTGCCACCAGGGCACCTGGAACAGAGGCAGTGCTGCAGTTGCCTGGGCGATGCTGGCTTGGGCGCCTCCCAGTCCTCTCGTGCCTCCCTGATGCGTCTGGGTAAATCAGGCCTGGCTGGCAGAGGAGAAGCTGACCCACTAACATTAACATCTTGTCCAACTTCACAGCCCCATTACATACAGGCTCACAGGCTGTTGCCTCACCATCCCTAAACTCACCTGGAGGTGAGCCTGTCTCAGCTCCCATGGCCCTGCACTCAGCCCACCCGGCCTGACCAGGCCACCCATTCTTCCAGCCAGCCAGAAGCTCCAATGTCTTGCCCCCAACCCCGCTCTTCACCCCCCAATTTAGCCTGTGTTATCAATAATTGCTTTTCTTGTGGTTGTGAGAAATATGTGACAAGAAGACACTTCAGGAGGATTTATTCTGGCTTCTTCATGGAGACATGGCGGGTGACTTCGTGGCAGAGGGACAGTGTTGGATGGTCCCTGCTTCCTCATATCTCAGCTGACCAAGAAACAGATGAGGTGGAAAGTGGTGCTGAAAAACCCAAGAGTCCACCTTCTTCAGCTAAGTCCCAACCTGAAACCTCCCAAATCTGTACCACCACAAGCTGGGAAGTGTTCCAACACACGAGCATTTCTTACACAAGCCGTAAGAGCCAGCTCTCCTCCTCCTAAGCCCAAATCACCTTCCTCCAGCTCCACACCCACATCTGGACACCGTGCAGCTGTCAGTCACAGGGAGGGGGTTCTAACCTTCTCTTGTCTTTGTTGTCCACCCTCTGCAACAGCAGCCCCAGAGCTTCCTGGGCTGCAGAACACTTGGCCTTGGGGGTGTCTGTGCTGGGCTGCCCTCCACCTGTGCCATCCACCCACCTTCCCCTTTCTTACTTTTTTTATTTTTATTACAGTTTATTCACTTTGTATCCCAGCTGTAGCCCTCTCCCCAATCCCAACCTTCCTCCCTCTTCTTCTCCTATGCCCCTCCCCCAGTCCACTGATAGGGGAGGCCCTCCTCCTCTTCCATCTGACCCTAGTCTATCAGATCTCATCAGAACTGGCTGCCTTGTCTTCCTCTGTGTCCTGGTAAGGCTGACCCCCTCTCAGGGGGAGGTGATCAAAGAACCAGCCACTGAGTTCATGTCAGAGACAGCCCCCTTTCCCCTTTCTAGGGAGTCCATTTGGAGACTAAGCTGCCACAGGCTACATCTGTTCAGGGGTTCTAGGTTATGTCCATGAATGGTCCTTGGTTGGAGTATCAGTCTCAGAGAAGACCCTGCACCCAAATTTTTTGGTCCTGTTGCTCTCCTTGTGGAGCTCCTGTTCCCTCCAGGTCTTTCTATCTCTCCCTTCTTTCATAAGATTCCCTGCATTCTGCCCAAAGTTTAGCTATGAATCTCAGCATGTTTTTATACACTGCTGGGTGGAGTCTTTCAGTAGCCCTCCATGATAGGCTCCTGTCCTGTTCCCCATTTTCTCCCTCTTCCGATGTTTGTCTCATTTGCCTTTCTGAATGAAGATTGAGCATCTCACCCAAGGTCCTCCTTCTTGATTAGCTTCCTTGGGTCAACATCATCTCTCGCAGGAAGCCTTCTCTGACCCACCTCTTGATCACCCCTGCTCCTCAAAGCACCCCAGAAGCTTCATTAGACTGACTACCTCACAGCCCATGGTAAAGCTATTTATTTCTATTTTCTTCAGAGCTTTCACTCCAGGAATCTTGAGAAAGGGTCCCCACACGTGGTAGCCAGTGGTCTCTGGGTAATATTTGCCGAATGAATCAGAGGGGGTGTTTGTTGGAGCACACACACATTTACCTGTAAATAACTGGTAGCCATCTTTTCCTAAGAGCAATAGCTCATAGGGGAATGGCAGGCGGAAACACCAGCAGTTCCTGCTTTACTTATGAATTTCAGCTTCAGGTACACACTTCTGATGTTGGATTGGAGCGGAATCATGGTCCCTGACAGATCACATTTCTAGTGGGAAACCTCCTCTTCCACCCTCTCCAGAGGGTAGACGACAAGGGCAGCTTGAGACAGCACGGCAGCAACCACAGCCTTAGCAGGTCCACTAAGTGCCTGCTGCCTGGACTCGCTTCACGGAGAGTGGCATTCCTGCCTCCCACTCCCTCAGCCAAGGATACAGCATTTCACACAGACTAATTAACAAATAGCAGAGCAATTAAATCACAGCGGTTGTGAACACGTGAGGGAGGCTCCATAGCCCCCCAGGGGGCTTGCAAGACTGTATGGCTCCCAAGGAGCTGGGCGCTCCTACCTGGGTCCTGTCCATATGGCAGTCCTGAGCAGCCAACCTCAGCTTCCCCATGCTGGGATCAACTCTGCCCTCAGAGGGCTAGACTGAAAGTCCCTACTCTTCCCATCACTCACCAGCTGGCTCCCCTCAGCCCCCAGGGGGCTCAGGTGCCCTGTCCAGCACCTTCCTCCTCACACAACTCCAGGCTTGAGGCTGCGCAGAATCATCCTCACCATCTCCAGCATCATCTCCCCTCCATGCTGAGGCGAGCCGGGCCTCTTCCTTGGTCCCATTGTCTGCCACCCTCGGGGATTCAGTGAGAAAGACTCCATCTGCCCCACAACCCAGAAGCAGATCCTACAGGTAACAGGTGTGAGGATGTCTCTAAGGACTTAAGAGCTGGTGCTCCCTCTTGGAATCCCAAAAGTACTGACAGTCAACATGCAGCAGGCTCATCCCTGAATAGGTGATGGCATGGTTAGGGGACTAGGAAGAAGAGCCACACGCACTGCGATTTTTGTTCACCTCCTTTCTCACAGTTAAGCCCACCAGAGGTTGTTATGTAGACAACAGTCCTACTTTAATTGTTTTCAATGAACTGGCCTTACTCTATAGTCTGCATTGTTTAGCACTCCATCGATTGCTTATTACTCCATTTAAAGCAGATAAGTCCCTGAACACACCTGCACTGTGAAAAGAAAAGGGTGTCCCAAAAGATATTCCTATGGCCAATCGGGGCTCATTTTCTTCCACATCAGCCCAGAAACAGGCACACACAGAGAAACACACATATCACACACACACGCACAGGCACATTTGTGCGGGGGCACACGCATACAGGTGCACTGACTGTGTGCCTACACACAGTCACTCCACACTTTCTGGCAGGAAACCCGCTCTGCCCTTTTCACCTCTCCTCAGTGATGAGGCTTTGTTTGTGTAACAGGACAGGCTGTCCTTTTGCAGGAAGTGGTCCTTGGTATCTTACTCACTGGATTCATGTGGTTTTTCTTCCAGGGAATAGCAATGAATGAGGACAGTCATCCAACGATCCTGGGGAACCTTGAAGGTTTCCATGGTGCCTTGAGGTATCTGAATGTAGAATTCTGGCAAGGTGTGGGCAGGAATGGGAGGCGCTGCCTAAAGGGAAGAGCCAGGAGGAGCTCCATCAAGTCTTCAAGTCTGAATGGGCTTATTCCTACCAGAACTCTTATAGAGGCAATGAACTCCCTGGGGCCATGGATAAATGAGCCCCCTATAAGAAGTGCTGGGTGGGCTGAGCCCCTGGATTTTACCTACTGAGCATGGCCAGAGTTCATAAGAGACTGGGCTGTTATGTAAAAAGAATGAGATTTTTCTGAATAACTCTATCAACAGGTGAGCTAAGTAGGTACAGTTCATGAAATGTGATCTGTTTGAGACACAACCTATCTCTCTCTCTCTTCTAACCCCCACTTATTTTCTGCAAAGAATTTAGCCACCTCTAAAAAATCCTGTGATGTTCTGCAATTCCAACTCAGCCATCAGCTGTGTGCACAGACCCAGGCCCAGTGGTGGCTTTCTGCGGCTTCTGCAGCCTGGATTGCCAGCTAGCCATTGCTAGATGTTCATGGCTGTTGTGGCAACGCATCACACGGGTGGGTTAATAGAGAGCTACACACCTGTGTGCGTACGGTAGTTTGAATAGGAATGGCCCCTATAAGCTCATATTATCCGATGCCTGATCACCAGGAAGTGGCGCTCTGTGGCAGGAATTAGGGGATGTGGTCTTGTTGAAGTAGAAGTGTCCTTGTTGGAGGAAGTGAGTCACCGGGGGTGGGTTTTGGAGTTTCAAATGCCCAATCCAGGCCCAGTGTCTCTCTTTCTTGCTGCTTGTCAATCCAGATGTAGAACCCTCAGCTCCACCTTCAGCACCACATCTGCCTACATGCTGCCATCCTTCTGTGACAATAATGGACTAGACCTCTGAAACTGTAAGCTGGTACCAACTGAATGTTTTCCTTCAGGAGCCTACCACGGAGGGCTTCTGAAAGACTCTACCCAGCATTGTATAAAAGCAGATAATGAGACAAACTTTGGGCAGAGTGCAGGGAATCTTAGGAAGAAAGGGAAGATAGTAAGACCTGGAGAGGACAGGAGCTCCACAAGGGTCTTTTCTGAGACTGATACTCCAACCAAGGACCAAGTATATAACCTAGAACCCCTGCTCAGATGTAGCCCATGGCAGCTCAGTATTCAAGTGGGTTCCCTAGTAGGAGGAACTGGGACTGTCTCTGACATGAACTCAATGGCTAGCTCTTTGCTGCCTTCCCTGAATGGGGTAGCAGCTTTGCCAGGCCACAGAGGAGGACAATTCAGCCAGTTAGGATAAGACCAGATAAGCTAGGGTCAGATGGAAGGGGAGGAGAACCTCCCCTATCTGTGGACTTGGAGAGGGGCATAGAAGGAGATGAGGAGACGAGGATGAGATTGGGAGGGGAGGTGGGGAGGGCTACAGCTGGGATACAAAGTGAATAAACTGTAATAATATAAAAAATAAAAATTTAATTAAAAAAAGAGTTGCCATAGTTATAGTGTCTCCTCACAATGATAGAACATTGACTAAAACAGTGCGAGTATGTGTGTCCCAGCACTGGAGTGGAGATCAGAAGACAACTGAACAACTTTGAGCAGCCAGTCTCTCCTTTCATGATGTGGATCTCAGGAATCAAACTCAGGCAGTCAGCCTTGGCAGCAATCGCCCTTCCTGACCTGCTGAGCCATCATGCCATTTGTCTCCTCCTTTCTGATAGAGACACCAGCCACGTGTCTTTAAGGGCCTTCCCTCGTCTCATTTTAACCTGAGTTTGCTTGCAAAGACTCTTTCCATATAGGTCCCATGCACAGGGGCATCAACATAGTTTTAGGGGGGACACAGTTTAAACTACAGCAACCTGGAATTCTCCCAGAAGCACCTGTCTCCCCAAAGAGTCGCCACTGAAACATGGGTGTGTGAGCAGCTCTGAGGGAGAGTCCTTGGTCACCTGTGGCAGGGAGGAAGTAGATGACAACAATATGTCCACATTGGCAGAAGCTATCTGTGTCTTTACTCTTTGCTGTGCCACAGACATCTATCATGGGAATCAAAGTGCAAAACAGACCATGAAGCTTCAGGCCAGTGAGGACTCAGGCAAAGGCACCATGGACCTTGATGAGCAAATGTCATCAAAACTGTGGTTGGAGGTGGCAGGCTGAGGGTGTGGAGAAGAGAGCTATCGGTTGTCATGGGAACAGTGGGAAACGCTGTCTGCGGCCATTCTCTTTTTTATTTATTTTATGTATATGAGTGTTTTGTCTGCATATACATCTGTGTACCCCTTGTGTGCCTGGTTCCCTTGGAGGCCAGAGAAAACATGGGATCCTCTGTAACTAGAGTTACAGATGGTTGTGAGCTGTCATGTGGAGGGGGGATTAGAACCCAGGTCCTCTGGAAAAGCAACCAGTGCTCTCTCTCCATCCTGTCTGCAGCCATTCTCAACACTGCTCAAGGAACCGAATCTCTGCCACGCGTCAGCTATAGCATTGGAACCCACTGTGCTTCTAGGTGTTTGGTGGTCACCAGGACACAGGGTACTTCTTCCCTTCCGGCAGCACCATCCTTGGGTTGATAAGACAGCAGGCAGTCCTCCGTGGCCTCGCCACTCACCCTGGCCTGTCCTATGCTTCACCCACAGCAGTTAGAGTGGGCATCTTGCAGGTCAAAGAAGAACTTGGAAATATGAGCCACACAGGGGACCATGATTTAGTTCCGAGGGTAAGCTCAGATATAGAAATGCTAAGTTCTAATCTCTGCCCAGCACTTTCTTACTGGGACCAGGACAATCAGTCTCCTACCTGCACAGTGGAAGCACTGCCATTACAGGGACATGCTGAAATAACACTAAGAGAGTATAGCAGAGCACCTATGCAGAAAGTCGGAGTGGCAGGGAGCGCAACAGATCACTGCAAGTCACTCTTCCCACCCTACCCTCCAGACTACCCCCACAAGCACCCCACAGGCCTGCCCCTGCCGGCAGCTTCCAGCACCTGCTGTTCTCAGTGCGGCTCATGCCACCCCCCTAGTTCCCATCTTACCCCTCCCCATGTGACAATGCACTGGATTGATTCCCTTCTGCTACAAACACACACACAGAGGCTTTCTAACATCCAGTTTTCTCTCAGAAACGCAGTTGGTATGTACAAAACTTAATGGGAGCCAGAAGCACTGTGTCACTGTCAGCTGTGGGGGAATCCTTCAGCCCTGATCAGAGTGTCTGGCTGGGACTCCAAGAATCTATACTTAAAAGGTTCCTGGGAGGGGTTGGGGTGCCTGAGAGGGATGCAGTGGGTAATGTGACTGCTGCACAAGTATGAGGACCTGAGTTCAATCCCGGCTCCACATATAAAAGCTGGAGGCTGGGAAGGTGGAGACAGAAAGATCCCTGGGGCTTGCTGAACAGCTAACGTAGCCAACCTGGTGAGCTCTAGGTTCAATGAGAGGCCCTGCCTCAAAAAGCACGGTAAAGAGCAGCTTAGAAACATCAACCTGCTGTTGATCTGTGGTGTCCACTGAGCACATATACACATGTCCACATACGCACAGAAGAACACAGGGACAAGACAGACAGATTCTAGGCTGCCTGGAGTTCCAAGAGCTTGCAGTGTCACAGGAACACGGCTATAGGTTCCCAGCAGGGAAAAAATCCAGGCAGTTCTGATTTCTGCTTCCAACTGCTGGTGTAGCCTGCAAAAGCACTGCCAGCTGACCGTCTCGGTACTCACCGAAGTGGGGTGATGGGGTTGAGGATGCAAGGGTGTCCTACCAAGGGTCACATGGAGGTCTGTGGTCTTTATTGAATTATGACAATAGCAGCCAGGCCTCAGGAGCCACAGCTGGTGCACAGGGAGGGGCAGCTGCGTGCCAGGGACAGAGGGCTGTGAAACTGAGCTGGGAGCAAATATTTATCTCAGCCACACTCTTAGTGCACCCAGAGTGCAGATAAGATTAGTGTGACACCGCAGATAAATGCAAGTTCAATTTCACCTGTTGCCCAGGCCCTGCCTATGCACTGGCTCCTATTCACCTGCTTTCCCTCAGGAAGCAGAGCCAAACTCTGTGCCGCTTTCCCCTGTGGCCTCGGCTGGAGACACAGCAGTTCACCCCATCTGCCTCTAAGAACAAGGCCGAGCAAAGAAGAGGAGGTGCAGGCATTGGGAGCAGAAGGGCTTGACCCTGGGAGTGGTCAGCAAGACAAGCACAGCAAGGAGCTGTGCCGGATGCTGGCTGTTGCTCAGGCTTTCCACCTACCCCATCCTGAGCAGACTCCTGAAGCCCCTGTCCTGGATTTTAGGGTGCTCTCTCTTGGGTTTTCCCAGTGCTCACAGTCTGGTTCCTCAGTGGCTTGTGAACTTGTAAACTCTGACTTCCTTCGGTTCACCTCTTCTAGCCCTCCATATCTCTCTGGGAGTTGCCATAAACTACCAAGCACCAGGCTGCACCTATGCACTCATGCATTCATGCACCCAAGGTTTAATCTCCAACCCCAGTCCCTCCTGACCACTCACATACCCTAGAGCAATCTCCCCGGTACCTGGAGCTTACTGTGTCTAAGTCTCACCAAATCCAGGACCCACATCCAAGATGGAGCCCAGACCCCATCCATACCTACATGCTGCCCTAGACTCTTCCCTCCCTGATTCCTATGCCAGGCCAACTTTTCTCCATCACCTGGTGTCCACGGCAGAAACTGAGGATCTTCTTGTCACCTCCCTCTGGTAATACCTCACATCCAAACTGTGCTCCACTATTCCCAAAACATACCGCCTTCATATCTACTTTCTACCTTTCAAATCCAAGTCAAGCCTTACACTCATACTTACACTCGCACGGACCACACTGAGTCCTCGAATGCTCTCTCAGATCCACTTGGCCCTTATCCTATAGCCAAGTGTCTATAGCCGTTGTCTGTAGTCAAGTGCTCTAACGACCCCAGTCATATCAGTTCACCTACCCCCTAATACCCCACATAGCTTCCTTATCCCTTCTGGTAAACTCAAAGCCTTCAAGCAGCTGGTGTGTCCTTCCTGATCTATCACGGACTCGACCCTCGGTCCCTCTCCCCTGATCCTCTACTTCTGGCTCCTATCTCATAGATTCCCAAAAGGCCTTCTGACCTCTGTTTATATCTCTCCAGTTGTACTTGAGGCAGCTATCCTAAACCCTTCACCCCAGTCAGGAATGTCTTTTGGGCAATGTGCCACCTAACAGGCCCTTCCAAGACTTCTTCCAGCCACCAAGCCCTCATTGCACACACACTAAGCATTGGCCATCCCCAGGCCTGGTTTGCAGTTTGTGTTGGGCACATGCTGGGTGCTCTGTGTGTTGGCCTGCCAAGGGTCACTGAGTGGATTCCCTGTGTTACTAATGTCAATACCACCCTGCAGAGTTAACATGCTGGCTACAGTCACTCCTTGTGTGTGTTAGCAGCCTTTGAGTCTTGATAGTCCTTCCTGGGGCCTAAGCCTGTGCTCTCAACATATGGGAAGAGGGGAGTTGACATATGGTCAACTCCACAAAGCCCCTTGTCTCTATTACTATGACTGCAGCCACTGGCTTTTATTTACCATTGCCATTTGAACACGTAAATTAATGTGTGGGCTGTGAGCATGGCTGCCCTAAACGATGTCTAAGAGAGAAACCCCAAAACCCTCTTGCAGAGGGAAGAGGAGACAGCCTCTAACTGGAAGGTCACAGCCGCTGGGAGCTGTTCTAGGCCCTCAGGAGAGATTGGGTGTGGGAGCTTAAAGAGGCAGAGTAAGCAAGCTCATGACAGGGGCCATGACAGGGATCATGGGTTACACGACCCTCCCAGTGGTGGAGGGCAGCAGGATTTCTGTGACACAGCAGAGTGTGACTAGAAAGAAGCTCAAAAGTTTGTCCCCAGAATCTAATGCCCACATCATGAACAAAAGCTCTATCCTAGAAGCCAGGAGACTCGTTCTGACCCTAGATCTGCCACCAGCCACTGTGAGTCTAGACAGGTCTTGTGGCCTGTTGAGACCACTGAGTCTTCTTCCAGGGAAGTGGGTTGAACTGGAAGCCCGGAGTCACCTTCTGGCCCTGAGTCTCTACCCTCCAATGAGTCACTCATGGGTTCTGGTGCTTTGCCATGGGGAAACTAAAGAAAGAACAACTGGTAGCCAGGGTCACAGAGTTCACAGGACATTTTACTTCTGGGAGGAGGCGTGATGACCTTCAGCACAGGGGTAATGTGAGGCAGGGGTTTTCCCCTATTTGGGATGAACATCCTCTGTCGTGTGGCACCTGTGTTCAAAAGGTGTTCTGCAAGGCTGAGCTCTGCCCCCAAACACAAAAGCAAACAAAACCCAGGCTTGGCAATGCCAGAGAGCAATTCCCCAGATTCCTGGTCAAGTTGGGTCCTGCACACAGAGGACAGGGATCACTGGGAACTTGACTTTGAGTCACCACCATTCCTTCCAGAGGCTGTGATTCATGATCTTGTTATTTGGAGAAAGAGTCGCCAAACTTCCAGGACACTCCCTCTTCTTGTCACACACCCCACCCCAAGCTTGGCAATTGGAGTCTTTTGTTTTGTCGAATAATGCAGCCAACCCTGTAGACAGCCATATAGGACTGCAGGTAACCAGAGTACTCAATTCAGCAGGCCAGATCGGCATGACTCAGTGCAGTAGGGCCCCGAGTTCAGGCTAAATGTTTGTAGAAGTAACCTCTGAGGGACCAGGGGTCAGCGCAAGGATAAAGTAAGAAGCTTGCTGCACAAAGACCTAAGTTCCATCTGCAGAGCCCACTTTTATAAAAGGCAGGCATGGCGGTGTATGCTTGCAATCCCAGCACTGGAAGGCAGAGACAGGTGGGTCCCGGGGCTAACGGGCCTGCTAGCCTAACCTAGTTGGTGAGTTCTAGGCCAGTGAGAGAACCTGTCAAAATAAAGGAGGACAGTGCCCAAGAAATGATACCCGAGATTGCCCTCCAGCCTCTAAACGTGTGTGCTCACTTACGTACACCCACATGACTGTCATGAATGTGCACACATATGAGCATGAATACACCACAGAGAGAGAGGGAGAGAGAGAGAGAGACAGATAAAAAAGAGAGAAAGAAACTCAACTGGCAGAAAAGGAAAGCAAATGCCCAATATAAAGTTGACTGTGTTAGAATTTCTTCCAAAAAGAAATTACTGTGGCCACAGTGATGTAGTGTGTTTATGAAAGGCGCCTGTGTGAGTGGGCTGTGGGCTGCTGAGTTGTGCATGGGAGATGTTTGAGATTGTGATAGAGCCTGTTGCAAGCCTTTGAAAACATCCCACCACCAGCCTCAGTTACTACAACACAACACATAGTTGGAGGCTGAAGCAGAAGGATTGGAAGTTTACGGTCTACCCCTGGACAACTTAGTCAGACCCCTTCTCAAAATAAAAGAATTGAAGAGGGCTGGACGTGTAGCTCAGTGGCAGAGTGTTTGCCTGTCATGCACAAGCAAGGCTTTAGATTCACATTCTATACAAAAAGGCAACCAAACAACATTAAAAAATAACCCTACAGAGCCAGGCACATGCCTATAATCCCAGCACTCAGGTAGAGGTAGGCTGATCTCTGTGAGTTCAAGGCCAGCCTGGTCTGCAAAGTGGGTCCAGGACTATCAAGGCTACACAGAGAAACCCTGTCTCGAACAACAACAAACAAATCAGTAAATAAATATAGCCTACAACACTACTTTGACAATATAAGTCACAAAGCTCTGTCCGCAATGATGAAAATGCTGGACCAAAACAGTTATGAAAATCATGGACCATCATCCAAGTGGTGAGAAAATCCTACTCAGAAAGACTCTTTAAGAGTATGAGAAATTCACATATCAACAGTGGAGTGGGAGAACAGGAAATTCTAATAAGCTGTAAGCACAGTCTTCAAAGTGTGTATACAGAGAAGCCTAGGAGGAGCACATTAGTGAAGTAGCCCATCCTATTCTGTACTATGGTTATTAGCTCTTTTGCTCATTTTTATGTATTGTACTTTCAAGATATTCTATAGTAAACATGAATTAGTTTATAATTGTTAACATTGGCTTGTTTGGTTTGGTTGTGGTTTTGTTTGTTTATTTGGTTGGTTGATTGATTGATTGATTGATTTGTTTTTGTGTTTGCTCATTTGTTCATTGAGACAAGGTCTTACTATGTAGCCCAGGTTGCCACAGAATACTCTATTCTTCTTTCTCAGTCTCCTGAGGGTTTGGATTACAGGTGGCTGTAACCATTTCAATTATCTAATATTTATAATAAAGACACAGGAAGTATAATATAAGGTAAAAACCTGCTAGTTCAGAGTTAACTTTATTTTCTGAACTACATATTTGTATTTATATTTTTTAAATATTTGTATATATTTATATTTATATATCTGTTTATAAGCCTGGCTCTACAACTAAGCTAGGAATCTCTTTTATCTGTATCATTCTACCTAGCTAGGTCTGCCTTTCTCTTGAGCTCCTCCAAACCCAAAAGGACTCCTCAGCTCTCTCTCCTAGAATTCCATTTCACCTGTATCCTGCCAGCTGTTTCTCTGCAAGCCCAAAGAGAGGATCCCTACTCAGAGCTCCTACAAAAAGGCTCTTTCACCTTGAACTCATTGGCACAGGAGACAACTTCCTGAACAGAACACCAACAGCTCAGGCTCTAAGCTCAATTAATAAATGGGACCTCATGAAACTGAAAATCTTCTGTAAGGCAAAGGACACTATCAACAGAACAAAACAGCAGCTTACATATTGGGAAAAGATCTTCACCAACTCCACATCTAACAAAGGGCTAATATCTAAAATACATAAAGAACTCAAGAAATTAAACACCAACAAACAAAATAATCCAATTAAAACTGGGGTACAGAGCTAAACAAAGAATTTTCAACAGAAGAATCTCAAATGGCTGAGAAGCACTTAAAGCTCAATGTCAATATTCATCAAGGAAATACAAACAAAACGACTCTAAGATCCCATCTTACACCTGTCAGAACGGCTAAGATAAAAAAACACAAGTGACAATACACACTGGTGAGGATGTGGAGAAAGGGGAACCCTCCTCCATTACTGATGGGAGTGCAAACCTGTGCAACCTCTCTGGAAATCAATATGGTACTATCTCAGAAAACTGGGAATAGTTTGACCTCAAAATCCAGCTATACCACTCCTGACTATATACCCAAAGATACTCGATCATACCATAAGGACATTTGCTCAACCATGTTCATAGTGGCTTTATTAATAGCCAGAATCTGGAAACAACCCAGATGTCCCTCAACCAAAGAATGGATACAGAAATTGCCATACATTTACACAATGGAATACTACTCGGCTATTAAAAGCAAGGAAATCATGAAATTTGCAGGCAAATGGATGGAACTAGAAAAGATCTTGAGTGAGGTAACCCAAACCCAGAAAGACACACAGGTATGTACTTACTTATAAGTGTATTTTAGCAATATAGTTCTAGGGCAATAATAGTACAACTCACAGACCTAAAGAAGATAAGCAACAAGGAGGACCCAAGGGAGGATGCCTAATTCCCACTCAGAATAGAACTAGAATAGACAGCAGAAGTGGTTGAAGAGGGGGAACAGGGAACACAGAGAGAAATGATCGATATCAGACCTGGGAGAGCTGGGCCAGGAAGACAGACTGCTCCCTGGGAACCGAAGCTTTGTGGCTTGGTAGCTAAGGCTGTGAAGGAAAGGCTGAGGATGGAGAGAAAGCACCAGAGCCTGAGTCAGGAGTCTGTGGCATGGCACTGGCATCCCACAGTGAGAATGGCTGCACCTGCAGTTTACACTCAATCGACCATTGGCACCTTGTCTCTCATTTGGTGCTTTGTGCAAACCACACTCCTCCCCCTCCCATCAGTCCCACACACCCTTGAGTTTGTCTTCAAAGGACAAGACATCAAACATCAAAAAATGCTGAGTCAGATTCAGAACTGTGCCTCATACCCACGTGCCTGAAACAGCAAAAACCCTGGGGTAACCCATTGCAAAGGCATAGGCCACATCCGCCATGTCTGCAGTTCCTCGTGTGTTCTCTGTTCCAGCATGGTACCCAGTGCAGCATCCTTCAGAGTGATTTGAGAAGCCAAACCCTGGAAAGGCGTGGAAAACCTTATCTTTCCCAGCATTGGGAATTCCTGAATCCTCCTTTGAAATATCAGGAAATGTCTTTGCAGATGACCAAGGCATGTGTTAATCAAGAGGGATGACCCCAAGCTCTGACAAAGGCAGGAATATCACGTGCCCCAATGAGGGTATGAGATTCCTTGTCACATGTGCACTGGCTGGTACTGTGTTAGTGACAATACAGAGATACTAATCTACCCTCAGAGAAGCCTGGTCCTTGTGTAGGAGAGCCCAGTCATTCCCATGGAGGCTCTGCCATGGGTAATATTTTCCCAGCAAGCATGAGGTTTCTTGCTCCTATGTAGCACCCTTCCTACAAGATATGCTTCTAACTCAAACACAATTCTTGTGCCGATTCAAGGCCTGGTGGGAAACTAATATAATGATGTGGGTCAGCTTCTCGGGACCATCAAAGCCACCAGTCTTTGATAACATCTACTGTGGCCACATTCGGAAGAGCATTTATGCCTGGCACTGGTGCTGTGTCTATGGATGCTAGCAGCAGAGGGGAGCCTGGCCTGGTCCCCTGACATAGTGGAAAAAGACAAGAGTTTAGGAAATGCTTTCTGAGTCCTGGCTTTGTTGATAGAATGGCAATTGGAGATCTTAGACAAGTGTCTTAGCCTCTTGGAACTCAAGCATTGGATGAGGCTAATAAAACCCCCCTGGGAGGGGGTTTTTCCTGGGAGGGCCAACCAATGACTGGCCCAGCTTGAGACCCATGCCATGAGAGGGAACCAGCCCTGACACTATTAGTGAAATTCTGCTATCCTTGCAGACAGGAGACTAGTGTAACTGTCATCAGAAAGGCTTTACCCAGTATCTAATGGAAACAAATGCAAAGACCTACAGCCAAACACTATGCAGAGCTTGGAGAATCATGTGAAAGAAGGGAAGGAAGAATTGGAGGGGCCAGAAGGGTCAAGGACACCACAAGAAAACCAACAAAATCAACTAACCTGGGTCCATAGGGGCTCCTAGGGACTGAACCACCAACCAGAGAGCATGCATGGGATGGGCCTAGGCCCTCTGCACATATATAGCAATTGTGCAGCTGGGTCTTCATTTGGGACTCCTAAAGCAGGAGAGGGGCTGTCTCTGACTACTCTGCCTGCCTTTGGGTCCCTTTCCCCTAACTGGGCTGCTTTGTCTAGCCTCAATAGAAGATGTGCCTAGTCTTAATGAAAGAGAGAGAGAGAAAAAAAAAAAAGAGGCTGTGAATTTGAAGGCAAGTTGGGAGAAGTATAGGGAATATCTGGAGAGATAAAGGGGAAGGGGAAAAATCAAATTAAATCTCAGGAAAAACAAAAACAAAAACAAAAAAAAAAAAAAACCTCCTCCCAGGGCTGAGATGATTAAGCAGAACAGATGGTGGAGGGTTTCACAGAAGCTGTGGCTGCTGTTTTGTTGTAGTGCCCAGAACAGCAGAAACAGAGCGGCTCAATGCTGCTGAGATGCATAGGGAAACTCCAGCAGAGAACCGCCAATCCTACTGTCCCCAAAGGAAACAATTGTGAGAAAAGCCAGTGGCACCCTGCGGAAGGCTGCGGACACCGGCACTTGTCACCATCGTCCTGCTGACTGTGTCTGAGGATGAAGCCTTTCGAGACATCGATGCTGCTGAGAAGCTGGGAGGGCAGGGACGCCAAGGTCATAGTCTCCTCTACAGAACAGCTGGTGCACAGCCAGCTCACATTCGCTGTTGGTGGCACTGAGGATCTCTTTCCTTCACAGGAACAACTGCTGACAGTTTTCCTAGGGAGCAGGCCTGCATCCCCAGATGAATATTAGCAGCACCCTGCTCTCAGGCTCGCTGGGACCCAGGAGCACCTGCCCTACAGCCAGGCTCATTATCACAGTGCAACCTCCCTGACTCACATCCTTCACCTCTCCCAGACTGCCAGAGACTTGGAAGCTGGGGGTGTGGAGAGACAAGTGCTTTCTAAGTCAGTTTAGCATCAAGAGGGGAACAAAGCATGCCAGGCAAACACTCTGCCACTAAGCCATATCCTGGGCTCCTGCCCTGTCACCATCACACACAATTATAGAGCACTGGCTGCGTCTGAGATGTGTTTGCAGCTGAACAACATCATGAACCCCAAGGCACATTCCCTACCCTCCTAGCAGGCCAAAAGGACAAAGCTATAGGCTAGGAGGAAAGCACGCTCCCAGGAAGAAAAGACGACAACTGCCTCCATGACCAACTGGCGCCTCACTGTACATTAACAGTTAAGTTCCCTGAGGAACAGGAGTGTTTCAGCTGACAGAGCTCAGAGCTTAGCCAGCTGCCCAGCACACCAAGGCTGCATTGAAGGGATGTGTATTGTCAGTTTCGCAAATCATTGAGCCAGTAGAGAATACTGTGACTATGGTTCATGGTCATAAAAGGAGAGCAATCTCAAACATGTCTGTTTAACCAAGGAAAAAGGAGGCAGGGAAGGAGAGGAACAGCTAAAGGTTATCAACACATCCTGAACAGTTGATAATCACTGCGTGCGTTTTACGGTATGCGAAGCAAACCTATTGAATGCTAATTCGCCACCATCACAGTGAGAACCTTCTGTCACCCTTTTCCTTTGATCTCTCCTGGAAGAGGCCGTGCAGAATATCAGACTTAACCATTTAGGTGTTTCAGCTCCGTATGTTAACCCATAAAAGAAATTGCAGCAGCTCCCTGCCTGTCATCATTTAATAAATCAACAGGTCCATCTCAGTGGCCTGAAGCCTAATGGCATTTATGAGTGCTGGCAAAGTCACTGGCCACTTAACCGAAGCAATTAAGCTGTGCCTCTCTCCTACGATTATAGGAGATTGACTCGTTATAACTTATTCTTTTCCAATGCAACTGACAAAAAGGTAATATTCATACTTATAGATAATGTAGAAAACTGGTATCAGCAATCACTTCCTGCTTGTCCGCCATGGTGCAGCTCTAAGACGTCTTAGTGAGACACACTCTAACACAGATCTGGCTGTATTCTGCCTCAGAACCAGGCTGACCATGGTACCTCAGCTTCTGAGAACAAGAGCTGGCCTATGGCTTCTCTCGCCAAGACTCCAAGATCAGGGAAGAGCTGGCTTTTCCCCCTGAAACCAGAAAGCTCAGCCTGCTGGCTGCTCACCTTGGAATCACAAGGTCATGCAATAGGCTGAATATGAGGTAACCCCAGAATTCTGAAGGTGGAGAGAGACAGGCTTAGAAGGACCTTAGTGTGCTCCCCTGAATCCAAGGGTGCCAAAGTGTAGAGCAGGTGAATATTTTCATAGGTAGTTTAACTCACTTAAATAAACTGAAGTTTGCTTGTATTTTTTTAAAGAAAAACGTTCATTTTTAAATACAAACTGTCCCCCAAAAGAATAGAGCTCTCATATGCCCTCTTCCACCCACACAGTCTCACTAAACACCATGGTAGAATTTAAAAACTGACAGTTCTCTGAGAAAAATTTACGAAGTTACTACTAGGTTTCATGTGTTTGTTGGCTATATGGCTGTGCTAAGGATGTCTCGCATGTCTAAGTAGGTGACCTATACTCGGCTGGTGCCAGGGCCTTCGTTGCTGCTTTTGTTGGGGTTTGTTGATTACCGAAGTTGTCTTTCCTTAAACTTCCATTAGCTTATTTTATTTTTTTATCTTGTTACTTGCTAATTCAAATGGTAAGTGCGTTTTAATACAAATCATGAATATATTTTTGTGTGGCCTCGTCAAAGCTGTGTGAGATATTCAGGCATCACTTTGAGAGGCCCCAAGTAAGAAGAGGTCCCTCACAGCTGAACTTTAATGGAGGGGAGGGCGAAATCTGAGGTTCAGCATGCAGGCAGGAGCTCATTAATGAACTAGTCAATAAACTGTGATAATCATGAAAACTTAGCATTGCAACGAGTTGAACTGGGAAAGACTCTTAATATGCATTTATATTTTCTGTGTGTGAGTGTTAGCCTGCATGCATGTCTGTGCATAGTGTGCATGAAATGCCCACGGACAGCAGCAAGTGCTCTCAACCACTAAGCTCCCTCTCCAGTCACAAAAAATGACTTTTAAGCAATAAAAGAGCTTCTTGAAGGCTGGCTTTGTGGGATATGGGGATAGATGGGATCTGCATGCCTTAAAAGTAAAAAAAAAACAAACAAAAACAAAAAACAAAACAATCCACCTGATTTATGTAACTACTCATGCTTCCTTTAAACAAAATCTGCTATCTTTTTTCCACTGTATGGTTTTGGCATCTTTATCAAAAATCAGGTGTCCATAAGTGTGTGGGTTTATTTCTGGGTCTTCTATTGGATTCCATTGATCCACCAGTCAGTTTCTATGCCAACACCATGCAGTTTTTATTACTGTTGCTCTATAGTACAGCTTGAGATCAGAGATGTATATACCTCTAGAAGATCTTTTATTGTAGAGGATTGTTTTAGCAATTCTTGGTTTCTTGTTATTCCATATGAAGTTGAGAATTTTTCTTTCAAAGTCTGAAAGAATTGTGTTGGCAATTTGATGAGAATTGCATTAAATCTGTAGATTGCTTTTGGTAGGATGGCCATTTTTACTATGTTAATCCTGCCAAGCCATGAGCATGGGAGATCTTTCCATCTTCTCATATCTTCCTCTAATTCTTTCTTCAGAGACTTGAAATTTTTTTCATACAAGTCTTTGACTTGCTTGGTTAGGGTTACACCAAGGTACTTTATGTCATTTGTGGCTATTGTGAAGGGTGTGGTTTCTCTAATTTCTTTCTCAGCCCTTTTGTCTTTTGTATACAGGAGTGCTACTGATTTTTTTGAGTTAATTTTGTATCGGGCCACTTTGCTGAAGGTGTTTATCAGCTGTAGGAGTTCCCTGGTAGAGTTTTTGGGGCCACTCAGGTATACTATCATATCATCTGCAAATAGTGATACTTTGACAGAAAAAGATAGCATCTTCAACAAATGGTGCTGGACTAAGTGGATGTCTAATCTAGCGCTTTCTTAGACAATTAGGAATAGCACTTCCTCAAGATCCAGCTATACCACTCCTAGACATATATCCAAAAGATGATCAAGCATACAACAAGGACATTTGCTCAACCATGTTTGTAGCAGCTTTATTTGTAATAGCCAGAAGCTGGGAACAGCCCAGATGTCCCTCAGTTGAGGAATGGATACAGAAATTGTGGTACATTTACACAATGGAATATTACTCAGCAATAAAAAAAGAAGGAAATCATGAAATTTGCAGGTAAATGGTGGCAAATGGAAAAGATCATACCAAGTGCAGTATCCCAGAAGCAGAAAGACACACAGGATATATACTCACTCATAAGTGGATATTAGACATATAGGATAAACATACTAAAATCTGTACACTTAAGGAAGCTAATCAAGAAGGAGGACCCTGGCTAAGATGCTTAATCCCCATTCAGAAAGGCAAAGAGGATGGACATTGGAGGAGGGAGTAAACAGGGAACAGGACAGGAGCCTACCACAGAGGGTCTCTGAAAGGCTTTACCCTGCAGGGTATTGAGGCAGATGCTGAGACTCATAGCCAAACGTTGGGCAGAGTGCAGGGAATCTTATGAAAGAAATGGGAGATAGTAAGATCTGGAGGGGACAAGGAGCTCCACAAGAAGAGCTATAGATCCAAAAAGTCTGGTCACATGGGTCTTTTCTGAGACTGATACTCCAGCCAAGGACAGCTCATGGAGATGGCCTGGAACCCCTGCACAGATGTAACCCATGACAGTTCAATGTCCAAGTGGGTTTCATAGTAATGGGGACAGGGACTGTCTCTGACATGAACTCTTGGGCTGGCTCTTTGATCACCTCCCCCTGAGGGAGGAACAGCCTTACCAGGACACAGAGGAAGACAATGCAGCCACTCCTGATGAGACCTGATAGGCTAGGGTCAGAGGGAAGGGGAGGAGGACCTCCCTTATCAGTGGACTGGGGGAGGGGCACAAGTGGGAAAGAGGAAGGGAGGATGGGATTGGGAGGGGAGGAGGGAGGGAGCTACAGGGGAGATACAAAGTGAATAAACTGCAATTAATAAAAATAAAAATAATATTAAAAAAGCAAAATCTGCATAACTTGAGGTAAAATAATCCAGTCCCTGGTGGGTTGTCTTATATGAGCTATTAGGGACACTTGGTTATTGCTGGCTGAGGTGTCCATGAATAGTAGAGACAAGAAGGTGGCAGAAGATAAGCAGACATCCCTGAGGGAATTGGGTATGCGAGAGGGCAGTGAAATGGCCTGTTTGTCCTGATAAAAAGACTGTTCACAGGGGAGTGAAGGAGTTTGATTCAGCAGTAACTTTGGGTACAGCATAAGGCTTTAGCAGTGGTTCTCAACCTTCCTAATGCTTTGATTCCAAAATACAGTTCCCTGTGTTGTGGTGAAACCAGAAAATTATTTTCGTTGCTACCTTATAACTATAATTTTCTATTGTCATGAATTCTGATGCAAATATCTGTGTTTTCTAATGGTCTTAGGTGACCCCTGTGAAAGGGTTGTTACCCCCAAAGGGTCGTGACCCACAGGTTGAGAACTGCTTAAGTGGCTTTGCTGCGCCTGTGATGGGACATGATCTTTATGAAATGCGAAGGCCCCTGAGGAGCTGAATGATTTAGAGTCACACAAAAATAACACATTAAAGCACTCACAAGGAGGTAAAAGAAAGAGAAACCAATGATGAATCCTGTCTGTGTTAATAAAAAGCGAGTGTGAAAAGGTTTCTGTCAAATCAGAATTCCTAGTAGAAAAAAATAAAACAAGAAAACCAGAAGTGAGCCTCTGGGAAGCTTTCTACCGAGCAGCAGTTTGTGCAGGGTACAAATGCTGAGAAGATGCAGAGAAAGATGACTGAGCTTGATCTAAGGGTGGGCAATTAGTCTGCAAAGAAGACGTGCACATTTCACTCCTGTAAGAAAGTATGCTGTGGTGGTGGTTGCTCACTCATCCAGATGGTTTTCAGCAACTGGGTGTGCTTAGTGGGAAGGCTAGTGTCACCATGTAGGTCCAGAGTCTGTCAAAACCAGGGAGCCTGCTTCAGCAACAGACATAACAGGTAAGGGTGTGAATCTGCTCCCCTCGTCTCAAGCGAAGCCAAGCAATTCAAGCCGCACAGAAACCAGGGATGGGGGCGATGCAGTCACTCCACAGCAGCAGCAATATGGGTGATTTATGGAAACATCTGTGGATTATGGAGGACCAGATGAGAGGTGTACATGTGTGCATGTGAAACTATGAATGAGTGTGTGAGAGACAGACAGACTGACTGACTGACTGAAAGTACCAGCGAGCCTGCATTACACGTGAATGTGTGTGTTAAAATACAGGTATGTATGTATGACCATGTATGCAAGGAACTATTTGATGAACATGCATGTGTTTGGGTGTGCTTTTCCTAAATACCTGTAAGGACTCTTTCCAGATAAATTAAGTGCTGTTTACCCCAAGGTTCAAAGAAGGAGCTGTTTCCCAGCCTTGAAACATAATTGTGAGAGCCTGCAGCAGCACCACAGGAAGCCAGTTTCTGTGTAGTTTATGGCACCAGGTTGCCCTTTGAGTAGGATGGTCATGAATGGAGGACAGCAGAGAACTATCAAACATGGTGGAGAAACTGTGGCTAAAAATAGCCCCATTCTTCACACCATCTCATCTATCTTTTCCTGGTACAATTGGCCAGAGTACACAAGTACGCCCATCCTTTGGTTCATGGCCCTGGAACAGCAGGGGGTCTTTCTTTTTGTGATGTGTGGCTATTGTGTAAAGTAGAGAAGCTATTGGTTCAAAACAGGTTCTCTACTAAGGCATCGGAGTCAACTTTTCAGGTTTCATTCCAGAAGGTTCTTGGTCTTTTTAAATTCAACATATCACTGAATCCAAGACCTGCGTCTGTTCTTACAGTTCATATAGACACCATGATGGCTACTTCTATGATATTGATATTTTGGCCCTTGTTGACTTATTCAAAATCCCAATGACCTGCCAGGACAGAGTTTGTTGTTATCATATGTGGCAGAGCCAAGACACAACACATCCTGATACATACTTCCCTCCAGGCCCAGGAAGGAGCACTTGGTGGCAGAAGCACTCTGGATGCATGGGAACATTGTTCCCTAGATATTGCTCATGAAGCAGTAGCACATGGGTAGATGGCTTGTTCTTATGCTTGCAGAAGAACTTGATGTTGACTGCATGGTGCTTTTTCCCCACAGGTGTGCAGAATAAAAGAAGTATAAAATCATAGGGATTACACTAGTGTTCCAGAATAAAGCCTTCGAGATCTGAAAATAAGTAATACAGTTGGATTCTGTACTGGGAGACCCTGATCAGACCATACATGGAGTTTTATGGAAGAAGTCTGTAGCCAGGCTTCTAGCTACTTTATTAGGTTCTTTTTCCAACCTCCCTACAGCACGCCTATCCCTTCCAAACCCCCAAACACCAGGTAGGAGAGAAAGAAGGTTGGAGGGGAAGGAGGCTCTAATATCCTGCTGATTAGGGGCATCGAGGTCCTTGGGGCAAATTTGATCTTCGTCATGAGGATATTTCCAACCAGAAAACAGCAAATCCAGCAAACAGCAACAAAAGCAGAGGGAGCAACAGCTACCTCACCTCTCAGAGCTCTGGCATGTATAGACCCTCTGAAGAGTCCACAGAATTCCAAATGTAAACTATTCTCAGCTGGCAAAATCACACCTCTGCCAGAGCATGAGACAAATCAGTCAGCTGCCGTGGTTAATCTAAAGAAGCCCCATATCCCACACCTAGGACTAAAACAAAAACATATCATTTCTATGTTTTTAAAGAAATCAAAAATTCTCACTACAGAAATCTAAGTTATAACGGAAATCCCATGATGTTAGAGATGGCAAGGATGTGAGACTTTGGGTGAGAAAGCAAAGCTGCAGGCACAAAGCAGAGCTCGAGGGGGTAGGCCATAGGCATTGTAGGTGGAAGGACAAAAGGTACAGGGGTTGCCAAGATTATCGGAATCTTTATGATGCCTTAAATGCCACAAATGCTAGACATCGCACTTCAATATTAATTTTTGCCATGCTGACTTGCTGTGATCCAATCTTTCTCACTGTCCCCTATTTCTTTCTTCTGGAATGAGATCATTTACTCTCTGTGACTGCACATTGGAAGAATGCGACTTTATTTTTTTATTTTATAGGGGCTTACAGCTAAGAAATTATCTTGAGTCTCAGGAGAAACTGGACTTTTGAACAGTGTTAGAACTCTCCGAACTCCTAACAATTTTTGCATTATGAGGTGGCCACAAGCCTTTGTGGAAAGGATAATAATTTAATTTGAACGTAAAATGCCCCTGTAGGCTCATGTTTTGGATTTTCTATCTCCAGTTTTAAAGTTGTGGAGCTAACAGAAGTAAGGGTACATGTTCTATTATATTTCCATGTTATTCTGGACTGCAGTTCTTATGAAACCATGAAATAAAATAGAGCTGTTCTCCTTTAAGTTGCTTCAGCCAAATATTTTGACAAACTAATGTAAAAATAACTAATATGTAACCTAATGGTCACCAATCCTGGTTTTAGAACTTCAAAATAGAGAGCTTTACAGGTTCATTAATTTCTGACCTTACAGGTTCATTAATTCCTCACCTTGAATATGAGGATAATAACAGTCCTTTGTGTCTGAGTTACTGAAGATTAAACAAATTAATGATGCCAAGCGTTTAGAAGAGCATCTTGGTCCTTGTGATCACTACCCACTGATGATGACAGTGATGACATGATGACAACAACAATAATGACGCTGATGATGATGACAGTGACCCAAGGATGGTGACAAGCTCTACCCAACAATAATGGTGATGACAATGATGCAAACATGAAAATCATGACAATGATATGATAGGCTCTATTCTACCCAAGGATTGTGATCATGAATACGATGAAAGCAATAGCAAGCTCTACACAATGATAATAATGATAATGAAAATGACAGGTTCTACCCAAAAATGATGATAACAATGATAAGGCCAAGCTTTACCAGATGATGATGATGGTGATAATGATGATGATGATGGTGGTGGTGGTTAGGAAAGAGGAAGAAAAGGAAGACCATGGTGATCACTATACCAACTGAGAGCTTTACTCAAACCTTCTGGCTTCTCATCCAAAGTTTTTCCCATCAATCATAAAAAAAGAGCTGTTAGGGCACTTTGATGAAAGGAAACTGTCTGTTCTTGGATTGTTGCCTTTTTAATAGTCTGAAAATCTTAAGGGCAATAATTCTGAGGCTTTGGACAGATTCCATCCCAGGTCAGTCATTTGGTTTTATCACCAATAAACTGTTCCAAAAGAATAAAACAAATGACCATTGTCCCAGTTTGTTTTCATTGTCAACTTGACACGATCTAACATCACCTAGGAAGAAGGAACTTCAGCTGAAGAATTGGCTTTCTCAGCCTGGCCTGTGGGCACCTGTGGGTATTGTCTTTCTTGCTAATTGATATTGAAGGGCCCAGCCAACTGTGGGCAGTGCCATCCCTAGGCAGGCAGTATTAGACTACATAAGAAAGCTGGCTGAGCATGAGCCAGTGAGTGAACCAGTAAGCACCATTCCTTTATGGTCTGTGCTTCAGCTCCTGTCCTGACTTCTCTCCGTGATGGACTGTGATCTAGAAGTATAAGCCAAAGAAACACTTTCCTTTTTTAAGTTGTTTTGGTCCTGGTGTTCATCACAGCAGTAAAAATCAAACTAGAATGACTAAATCCAAATGAGCTTTGAAATCTGTATGAAGAAAAACCCCTTTATGGAAACCCCTGTCTGCTTTCTCTTCTCCCATAACAAACCCACTTTCTGTGTTGTGGAAATTTTCAAAAAGGAATTTTTGTTTTGTTTTATTTGAGGCAGGGTTTCTCTGTGTAGCCCTGGGTGTCCTGGAACTCACTCTGCAGACCAGACTGGCCACAAACTAAGAGATCTACCTGCCTCTGCCTCCCAAGTCAAACAGAAATTTCATCTCAGGGTATCAGAAACAGATGCAGTCACTAGAGACTGCAATACCTGAGGAGGAAAAACAGTGCCTTGGATCACACTCAGAAGAAGCAGAACTAAAATGCAGACTAAGATGCACATTGCCCCCCCTCCACAGGCACATGCATGCACGTATGCAGGTACACATGCATTACATATTCATTCTCCTGAAGATTTTACAGCTGAGACCCTGCCCCAGGCTTTAAGGAATGGGATTTTGAATGAG
Organism: Psammomys obesus; assembly: GCF_907164565.1. Classification (NCBI taxonomy): domain Eukaryota; kingdom Metazoa; phylum Chordata; class Mammalia; order Rodentia; family Muridae; genus Psammomys; species Psammomys obesus. Next base: position 9,666,696 of record NW_026592118.1, read on the forward strand.
AACATGCCCCGGGGACAAATGGGGGAATCCCAAGCAGAAGCACAGGAAAGGGTCCAAAGACAAAAACCTACAAACCTCAAGTCATCACGGACATGCAAAAGGCTTACACAGAGGAAAAAAATCTACTAAAATACTTTGTATTTGTCAGGGTCTGGGACAGATGAACCAAATTGTGTTGAACTGCTCAGCTCAAAGGCATCAGTGCCTCGCCCACCACCTTTCTTTCCTACATTAACCTTTTTTGAGGTGATGCCAGCAACCCAGACCCTATCAGTAGCTTCCAGAGTGCACAGCATTAGGTCATTTTCCAGATCATTTGTTCCCTAGGAAACAGGACATATGCAGGGCCCAGCACATCTTGCACATCTTTCTCTAGCCTTTTTACACCCAGAGAGAGAAGTATGAGCTGGCACAAGGCTCGTGGCCATCCTCCAAGGCTGACAGATGGGTCAGACTTCCAAGAAATTCCATTTCAGCTGCAATGTCCAGCCAAATTGTCCTAGGTACTAGTGACTGGCTTAGGTCAGAAGATGGGAAAAGAAGGGCAGCTCTAGCCAAGGTGTAAGACAAGAGCCAAAGCAGGATAAAGCACTGACCCACACTTAACAGCATATGGCCTATGATCCAAAAACTCCATGGATACATCTGCAAAGCTGGTTGAGCAATATCTGCATCCCAGAGGTTTTATGTTGAGCAAGGTGAATAACACATATAGAATGTCCACACAGCTATTTGGCTGTTCACTTCTAAATGGTGCTCTTTCAGGGCTAACTCCCACCCTAGTGCACTTTAATCTACCTCAGGGTGGACCTAAAACAGCTCAACTATTTGATCAGTCCTAGGAACGGACAATGACATAGCTACAAATAGCTTCATTGCAGAGATGAGCCATAGACTTCCTGGAAGTATGGTAAAGAAATAGGACAGCACACTGAAAGAATTAAGTAGTAGCTCAATGTGAACATCAGATAGAGGACAAGGGTCGTCAAGGCATAAAATGGCATCCAGAGCACTAGAGCACTGGCATGGGTTGGTTAATCGTTGTCTGATCCCTCACAGCTGCTAGGCAAGACCATGGTGGCAGACCTCTTGGGATAAGTAATAGAGCTAATGCCACACAAGTCCTGGGATAGCACCTGCCATGTGGTACAAGCTCGGTAGAACCAGCCCTCACTCCAGAGGCTAGAATATCACCAACGGGTAAGGAGTGCCCCAGGGAAAATTCAGGCAATTGATTAAAACATACTTCACATTTTTGTTTGAAAATAAATCTTCCTTGTCATTAGGGATGCCAGATGAAATTCTGAATGACAGGCTATTTCAGAGAAAAGTTTTTGCATGAGTATATCCAGTGCAGTATTTAGGTCACCTTTATACTGGGGGGGAGGAGGGAGGGGAAGGTTGTATAACCAACTACATATTTAGCTGAGCTGAGTTTCATGTTATTGCTGTTGTTGTTATTGTTGTTTTCATTGTTGAGAAAAGCATATCTATGATGGAAATGGGCTCATGTATTTATGGTCGAAATGCACCACAAGAAACATAGCTCAAGAAAGATTGTAGATGTCAGAGGAGTTGAGGACACCACAAGAACCCGGGCCACAGAATCAACTAAGCAGGGCTCATGGGGGGTCGCAGAATGTGAAGTGACAGACAAGGACCCTATGTGGGTCTGAGCTAGGTCCTCTACATATACTTAATGGTTGTGTAGCTTCGTGTTCTTATAGGACTCCTAATAGTGGAAGGTGTGGGGGACCATCTCTGACTCTTTGCCTGTGCCTGGGACCCTTTTTCTCCTACTGGTTTGCCACATCTAACCATGATATGAGGTTTGTGCTTGGTGTTATTGAGTCTTGTTAGGCCAGGTTGGTGGATATCCCTGGGAGGCCTGCAGTTTTGTTTTGTTTTGTTTTGCTTTGCTTTGCTTCATTTTTGAGGAAAACAGAGGAGGAGTTGATTTTAGGGAGGGAGTGGAGGAAGGAGGAACTGTGCTCAGAATGTAATGTATAAGAGACGAATAAAAAAAGAGAGAGAGAAAAGGAAAGAAGGAAGAAAGAAACATGCCTCTAGGAAACTGGATGTGATACACAAGAACTTGTGGAGGAAATCACTGCCAATATTTGTCCTAATAATGCTCAAGGCTTCAGGCCTACAGAACAAATGAGCTGACTGCCTTGTGGAGGAGAGCCACACACCATGTGTGAATCCTCAGGACAGCACACAGAGTGTGTCCATTCGGAGAGTTGAGACCTAGGGAAGCCATCACAAGTATGTGCAGAGATTTCTTCCAGTGTCGATCCTAACAATGTCCTACAGCTGTGCAGAGGCATAAACAATTAACTCACTACAACACAGTCCACAGAGATCCACAACAACCTTACTGGAGGGTAGGAAAAGGCACCCCTGAGAACACTATATGTTTATGAGAAAAAAATAAAATCAATAAGCAGAATGTTGCCTGTGATCTGATTTGTGGGCAGATTAGAACAGTGTAGACGGGACTGGGAATACAGCACGGCTGGGAGCGTGGAAGAACTAGCTTTCTGAAGGTTACTCTATCTGCTGCTGAAAACGATGCATCACAGGGGCTGGGCTACAACTCAATTGTGAAGTGCTTGGCTAGCACACACAAAGCCCTGGATTCCATCACCGGTACCTCTTAAGCTGGGCATTGTGTTACACACCTGTAATCCCAGCACTTGGGAGGTGGAGGCCGGAGGATTGAATCCCAGGTCATCCTCTGCTACACAGTGAGTTTGAGGCCAGCCTGAGCTACATAGGATTCTGGCTCCCCAAAACCAAAACTGTACAACAGGAGGCAGGAGGACAGAGTGAAGAAGGAGCTCTCAGGAATCAATGGCCCAGTGTGAGGAACTGTGGGAATGTGAGATGAAGAACAGCACCAGTGACTTGAGAACAAACTTCCAGGTTATATTAGAAAGATACATTAGAGTGACCTAGCGCTCATAAAGGGCCGTGGTGATGCCTAACTCATCAAATCTGATAACCGCAGTGAGTCAGGAGCTATTTCTGTCTGCTTTCTACATTAGGAGAACAAGACTTGAGAAAAGATTTCTGTGGCTTGACTAACGGATTGTTCTGACAGTTAAGAAGGGAATGTGACAGGTCACACGAGGTGCTGGTCAAAGAGAAATGGATGGCAGAGCCTCACTGTGCAGCCTGAGATAACCGTGGCCATGTACTAGATGATTGACCATCAACAAGAAAGTAGATTTCCAATGCTCTTATAACAAAAACTAGCAAGAATGTGAGCTGATGAGCATATCAATGGATGAATGAAACCATTCCACAGTGCATACCCATGTCAATCAGCCAGCATATCATAAACAGATATGCTATCTCAATACAAATTTTAAAATAAAATCATATAAAGACAGTCATTACTGTATCACACAGGGTGCAAGTGTCCCTGGAAAACTATCTCATAGATACAATAGGGGCATGAATGTTATAGAGTAACCAACCACTTTCTGGTTGGATTTAAGGCCCACATGATAGGATGGAATCCATACCTGTAAACTGTTACTGTGGTTAGACTTGTGATAGGCTCTAAAGAAAAACTTAGTGCTATCATTCTGATAAGTGGATGTAGTATTAAACCAGTTCCTAAGGACTTACCATTATAGCCATAGATTGGTACATCTCTCAGTCCTCATCAGAGAAGCTTCTTTTTGCAGTAGATGGAAATTAATATGGAGACCCAAAACTGGTTTACATTCACAGACTATGGAGTGACCAGCTCTAAATGGAGTATCTATACCACATCTCTCCTCTTAAGGCTCAGGGATCATTGCGGAAGCAGGATTCTAAGATTGTACAAGCCACCAGTGACTACAAGGAAACTGTTTTCGAGATACAACAGGGTAGTTGCACATATAAAAACACAGTATCTGTGATGCTATATATAAGACCTGTGCAAGCTCAAGGTGGACAAAATCTGAGCATGGGACTGAGGAGGTAGCCACAGTGTCCCATAGCTCAGAAGATCTTGGCAAATGATAGCTACTTTTAAAGGAAGAGACCATTTTCTTTAAGGGTGTTGGCCATGTGGGTCAGCTATGGTCCAGAGAAGACTCTATACTAACGAGTACTTGGGTAGTACAAACTGGCCTCAATAGTTTAAAAAAAAAAAAAAAGAGTTCACAAAGTTGGGTTAGTAGGGAGGTACGGCTAAGCTAGGAGGAGTTGGGAGATGGATGGGTGGGTAGGGAAGTGGGGGTTAGTCTGGGAGAAATTAGGAGAGGGGTAGGTGGGCAGAAAAGTGGGGGTTAGCATTAGGAGAACGGTGGATATGATCAAAATACATTGCATGAACTTCTCAAAGGATTAAGAAAAGTATTTTAATATGAATACATAATAAAGTAATAAAAATCAAAAAATAAACTCATTAGGGTAAGAGATGAACTCAGTTGGCATCGTGCTTTTCCAGGATACATGAAGTCCTAGGTTCAATCGCAAGCACCACATAAAACTAGACATGGTGGTGCACACTTCTGATTCTAGCATTCCAGAGATAGAGTCAGAAGGACCATCCAAGGCTACACAGTAATTTTGAGGCCAGCCTAGACTATATTAGATTCAAAGAGAAAAGACAAGAAATACAATATGCACATGAAGAAAATAAGAAGCATGCATTCATGCTGAGCTCTGAAAGGTAACAAGCAAGCCAATGTCCCTGATGTGAAACCCTCATCTTCTGAAGGCACCATCTGTCCATCACGAGCATCGGTAACTCAGGGGCTCAGGAGGGGCCACGTGCCCAGGCTGATCAAAGTCATCATCTGAAATGGGGCCAAGCTAAAGAAAGAACTCTGTTTTGTCCTGAGCATGCAAATAAGTGCCATGGCCTGTGTGCCATCAGAGGTTTCCACAACCAATTCATCAGGTAGAGGGAACAGTCTGGGGAGCAGCGTGACTGCGGCAAATGGAGAGCAAGGGTAAGCAGGGCTGCTCTACAATTGCAAGCAATAGGATCAGCACTGCTTGGTGGAATCAAGAGGAAGATTTCTCAGGAAAACATCAGCAAATGTTTCCCAGAAGAACCAGATAGGAGGAGGCCCAAGGCCCAGATAGAAGAGCGCCCAAAGACACTGCAGGAAGAGCCTGCTCCCCCGACCCCACCCTCTGCTACCAGTGGGGCTGACTCCTTGGTTCAGACCCCAGCCCACATAGAAGCAGGGAGGACAGGCTCCTCCACAAAGCCCAGGTAGGATGCCATCAGGGCAAAGGCATCGGTCATTAGAAAAGCCTCAGGAAGTTTCACAGCAATCAGAGGACAAGAAGGTGCCACTGAAGGCTCTGAGCCCATAGCTACACTTGTCCAGCCAAGGTGGTAATATGTTGCCCATGCATGCTAGAGGCAGGGTCCTCCAGGCCCAAACATGTGCCACTGCAGGCTAGGGCAGCCCATGACTACCATCCAGACAACCACAGCCTGTTGGAGTGAGGAGCTGAGGTCCTAGCAAGAGGGTGCAAACTAGAGATCCTCCAACCCCCAAGTACTCATCCTTGGATACTAGCAAGACTTCACAGACACAAGCAGAGGAGGAAGTGTGAGAGAAGTGAAGTTTTCTAACTAGGCCTGGTGGCTTACATGCATAATCCCAGCACTTGGGAGTCTGAGGTAGAAGGACTGCCATGAGTTCAAGGGCAGCCTGGGCTACATAGTGAGTCACGGTCATAAAAAGAAAAACTAAGATATGACCTTTCTTATTTTAGATTTATTTTGTTTTATGGGTGTTTGGATTGTGTGTGTGTGTGTGTATGTATGTATGTGTGCATGCGTGTGTGTGTCTGTGTGTAACATGCATGCCTAGTGTCCATGGAATTCAGAAAAGGGCGTCAGATCCCCTAGAACTAGAGTTATGTATGGTTGTGAGCTGCCGTGTGGGTGCTGGGAGCAAAACTCGGGTCCTCTGACAGAAAGCAACAAGTGCTGCAAGATGACCTATCTATAAAGCCCAATCTATCAAATTTTAAGAACTGCCGGCAGTTGTAAGTTTGGCTTTCAGTTTGGGACCATTCTCCAATCTATAACATAATACTTCTAGTAGATAATAGATCTATTTAATTCTGCCAATAGCTTAATAGAAAGAAGATACAGACGTAGAGAAGGAAGCCTTGGCTAGCAGACACATTTCCTTGGTGTGCTAAATGGTTCCAGTCTATGACCCAAGCCTGGAAACCACCAACAATACCAACCACTTGAGGGGTAGAGAGGGAAATGAAGTCCTGGAAAACACACACACACACACACACACACACACACACACACACACACACACACACACACACACGAATGCCCCCACCTACCCAGCAGGCAGGTCCTTCTAATTGCTATCACCTCCAAGCCTGAGCCCCTCCCAGCTTTTCCCCACCCCTGCCCCACCCCCCACCAGAGACCTGAAAGACAGTATCACCAAAATTGTCTAGTGCCCAAAGCAGGAGTCCAAGCATTTCTCCAAAGACAGATAGCCCTGTGCCATTCCTTCCAGGCACTCCATCCTGGAAGAGTCTGTGGAAGTTCTGTTGAGAGTAACTATTCTAATTTCTTAAACCCACAAAGTCAAATTTCCCCCCAATTAATTAGGTAATTTGTTTCTTCAAGAGCCCCCACCATGAATTACCCATTAGATAAACACCTGATGCATTTAATGTCTTCCGGTGGCATCCAGCTGACACTTCAAATTCGTGCTAAATGCACACGATGTGGATTCCCAAGGCTGACCAAGGTCACAGACTTGGCTCCCGCCCACTCTGCTGACGAGTAGGCTGAGGAAAACAAGCAGGAACTACAGCGATAAATCTGCCTAAGGAAGCACAACTTACCACCAGGTACTATGGTTTCTCCATTGCTGTCATCCTTGGTGCTGGATTTACAGACAAGGGGATAGCTCAGAGACAAAAATGGTTGTGGCAATGTTCTGGTCAGTTGCCAGCAGACTGTCACCCTTCCAACACTCCATGATATTGAGTACCCTGCAAGAACCTTTTCAAGAACTGCAGGTCTAGGACAGGGTGTGAACACCACCATGCTTGTTTCATTCTGATATGGATAGGTCCCTTGATGTGTGGAAACCACCTCGTGTCTCCAGCCTGGTGTCCGTTTTATAAGACTATGTGACATCAGGCTGTCATAACAGATGAAGGTCACAAACGTGAAGGCCACACACAAGCCAGAAATGACACCTAGCCGAATTCACCTATCAAAGGCCTCTGAACACTGGCTCTGGGCCCTGGTACTGATCTATCCACAACCTCACCTGCCACTGACCGTGATATCAGAGAGGACCACACTGAGCAGCAACATCCAGCACACTGGTGCACGTGTCCATCATTGTCAATGCCACATCCCATAGCTGCACAAAGATACAGCTTAATTAATTAATTAAGCGGAAGCCTTTGCTCATGCAGCCTCTCAGAACTCAGCTTCCACAGGAGCGGCTTGCCTTGAGGACGTGGGTGTCGGCAGCCATAGCCACTCCACCTGCCTTTGCTCATTTCCACCTGAACTTTGGAAATGAGCTCCTGCTGCGATTCCAGGAGAGACAGTGGGAGACACCTGCCTTTTGGCCTCTGTGGCAGAGGGAGGATGGAGTGCTCATCCACGCACAGACTGGCTTCAGGTTGCGGTTTCTAACCCATTAAACCGGCCTGTTGTGTAGGGCTGTTGCAAAGGATTAAGGAGATGCTATTTGCAAAGTGATCAGAGGTGCTCTGATGAGAAGCACACATGAACACAAAGCTTGCCAATTAAGTCTCCCGGGAATAACAATGCGTGGTGACGTGTCTGTGGTAATCTATACTTAATTATGTAATTGTCTGATGCCCAGAAGATACACACAGGCACAGATGAGTAAATGGCAAACTCGGCAGTCATTCTGTGAGGTCACTGGTCATTAACATTTAATCGTGCCCCATTAAAAAGCAAAGCTTCTTGTTTTGTTCTTCCCAGTGCTCTCCCAACGAGTGTGTGGGTGAGGTAAGAAGTCACACACGTTTGTAAGAGAGCAGTTTCCTGTCAGGCTCGCCCAGCCCTCCCCACCCATGCCCTAGTACATGCTAGGCCATCAGAAATGTAGGAGGTGTGTCCCCATCTGGGAGCTCTGACCCACACGGGGCGAGGGGGGAGGGGGAAGGGGAGATAAGGCCTGCAGGAGGTAGTGCACAATTACCTGCTGAAATGAGCTGTAACTCCCTCTGAGTGGCTCAGGGGCAGCTTAGCAAAACCAGCACTGGCTGGCAGGTTAGGCCAGGGCTGGGGGAAGGAGAACCTTCAGAATGTTCAAGAACTAGTGAGCTCACCCAGTGAGGGGTGGGAAGGGGCCCTGGACCTAGGGCTGTCTGTAGAAGAAAGGGGCCTCAGGGCCCCTGAAGTAGGGCAGTCCCCTGCCCCACAACAGAAAGGGGAACCCGGCAAGGCTCTGAGAGGGGAATCTGGTTTAGCTACTTCTGGAACAGCACTAAGGCTACTCAGGTGAGTCACAGGCAGAGGCTGCCCTGGAGACCAGGAAGCCTGGTGGCTCCTGGCTCTAACTCCTCTAGCAGTCCTTAAGCCCCAAATGTTAGACCTAGGAAAGATCTAAATAATAGGACATCACCATTTCACATCTTCCACCTCCACTGTCTCTAGTACGCACAGTACTGCGCAGCAAGGCCACTCCCTCACTGACCAGGTTTGCTCTGAGAACTGAAAATACAAAACAGAAACTGCTCTGGCTGAAATGCCTCCTCAACGCAACTCAAACCCACCAGGACCTCCCACCAGGACCATGGTTTTCTACCAGTGTTTCTCAATTGTGTTATTTATTCTTTGAGAATTGCATTCATGTATGAAAAGTATTTTGATCAGCTCAACCCCTCATTCCCTCTGCAATTCCCAGACTCCCCTTATTACACTCACCTCCCAACTTCATATTTTCTTTCCAATGCCCACAGAGTCAATCACTGCTGTCTTTATGTGCCAGCTGCTGGAGCTTGGACAACCAACCTACCAGGAGCCGCTCCCATGAAGACTCTGACAAGCTCTTCCAGCAGTCTTCAACCCAGCTGAGGATGAGACTTCCTAGAGCTCTTCCCCAACCATGCTGGAGTGTTGCCTGGCTTGGTCTTTTGCTGGTCTTGAGCAGGCAAGCACAGCCACTGTGAGTTGGTGAGTTGCAACGGCCCTGTCTTGTCCAGAAGCCAACATTTCACCGTAGCCCTCCCCAAGCTCGCCTTTTGCCCTTTTCTGAAATGGTCCCTGAACCGTGGGAGGGGACTGTAACATAGATGACGGTTCTATGTTCTCTGAACTCTGGTTTTTCAAGAGCAACATTTACGATTTGTTTTTTTCTTCCTACCACTGTTGTGTTCTGATAGGGCATGGCTCAGATTTGGAAAGCAGGTATTTGGGCAGAAGAAATGAGATGGGAGAGGAGCTCCCTCCTGGCCATGGAGCACACCTGATCTCACCCCCTGCCTCGTTAACTTCCAGCATAAGATGGCCTCCTAAGACATATTCTCACTGTCACACTGTCACCAAACACAAAGGAGAAAGAAGAAAAAAAATGAGTTATCACCAGGAAACCCCTGTTCTTAAGCATCGTACATCACTGTGTGAAGAAACAGGCTCCTCATAGAACAATTAGTCAGAATGCGGGTATCTGAGTGGGCCTCTTCCAGTGCAGCTAGTGTCCTTCTAGGAAGAGGTCAGCACCCTGACACAGAGCATTGACTACGTGACACAGAGGGAACATGCCACCTACAGTCCAAGGAGGGAGGCTCAGGTGACCCTGCCTGCTTCACCTCAGTCTTACGCTATGAACAGGTTGTTAAAGAGACTCTTAAAGAGAGGACACAGGAACCCCCAGACCCTCACCCCCTCTCTACCCACTCTCAGGCATCTAGTGTGCCACATCCACAGAGGAGACCCTGCACGGGCCACATCATCTACTGAAATGTCGCTGGGCATCCTCTCAGCTGTGCGGCCTGCTTACCTCCAGGCTTTGGTGAATGCCCTCTTCCCATGCTCTTCAGCACCTCTCTACAGCAGCTACAACTGTGTTCATTCACTTGCCAATCCCCCCTTTGAAGAGGGTAAGGGGCTTTGTAATGCTGAGTGCCCGGTGCTTAGGGCCGGTTAATCAGTGGCCTCAGCGTGTGTTTACCACATGAAGAATGAAGAGGTAGTACTATCCCCTGGGAGTTGTGTGATGATGTGAGCCATGTCTGCCCACCTCTCTGAGGGAAGGGCCCCCAGGAAGCCTGAGAGCAGAGAAGGGACTACATGCTGGCACGTCGTTTCAGCGTGTCACTTCTGGTATGGCTGGCTCAGGGATGAGGCTGTACCCAAATGCAAGGCTCAGGGATGAGGCTGTACCCAAATGCAAGCCATAACCTTGCTGGATCACCAGCTCTGGCACAGGCTAAAGGACCTGCCACCAAGAGCAACCTGGAAGAGAATGCCAAACTCCCTGGAAAATGAAGCCCTGGGTAGCTGTAGGCATCCACACAGGTGCGCTTTCCAGGCGTGTACCAATGCTAACTGGCTGGCATGCTCCAGAATGCCAAGCCTAAGGATGAGCACACCCCCTCATAACTGTTCTGTCCTTCTGCCCCTGAATATGGCAGTGCTCCATTGTCCACTAGAAACGGGGGCTTCTGCAAACACTCCTAACTTAGCCTAGCCCAGCAAGGAGCACCATTAGTCCTACAGTTTTAATGGCTATACTAATGATGGCAATTACCATGGTCATTAATTCATTAGTTAACTGACCTTGAGAAGTGCTATCTAGAGGCCCCAGGATGCAAAGTGGTGGACTAAGAAATGCACCTGGAAGATACTCAGAGGCATGCCCACCTCTCAGTGGCAGTGGGGGGGGGGGGGCAGGCTCCTCCATGATGAGCAAGTATGTGGTAGAGAGGTGGGAGAGAAAGAGAAACTGAATAGTTTGTATAACATGAAGAGAGGAGGAACTGGAAACATGAGGGTGGTGAGGAATAGTCTGATGTGAGTAGCCTACACTGCCACATGAGGCCATGGTGAGGTCCTGGCCCATGTTGCCACCAAGGGCCATGTCTGGGTCCATGGCTCTGATGTAGCAGAGCGCCCAGATCAGAAAGAGCAACCAACCTTTGGTGGCAACCAAAGGTCATGTGGCTCTCTCTGATCTGGGCTCCCTCCTGAGGCCAAGTTGATGTCCAAAGGCTGCACAGAGCTAGCCCCACCCTTCACTGGCTTCAGCACTCATGAGACTTGGCCCTGCCCCTGCCTAGGTAGCTTGGGAGAGATGGCCCTGAAGGCATGAGAGTGGGAGGACTGGTTTCACCCCTCAACAGGTATAGTACTCAGGAGAGTGGCCCTGCACCTTGCTGGGGCAGCACAGTAGAGCTGGCCCTGGTGGCAGAGGAACAAGTGAGCCAGCCTTTAAGGGTGTGAGAGCAGGAGAGCTAGCCCCACCCCTCATTGGTCATGAAGTGGTGTGTTTGCCAAAGAGTGGTCCCCTTCCTGATTGTGGCAAGCAAGAGAGCTAGCCCTGTCTCCCCCACTGGGCAGTACTGAAGAGCTGACCCTGGTGGCCCAGATGCTGGAAAATTGGCCCCACCCATTGCTGGATTGGTTTGGGAGAGCTGGCCCTGCCCCTCACCAGCTTCAGCACTTGGGAGAATGACAGCTGGCCCAGATGACATAAGGGAGTTGGGTGCAGTCCTGCTCCTTGCCAGCTTCCAGGGGCAGCAATGCTGGCCCTGGTGGCACAGGGGCAGGAAAGCTGACAAGCTGAACAATACAGCTACCACCCAGGCACAGATTCAGGCCAACATCTACCCCAACTACGAACTGCTGGAGCACGTTAAGGAGCCAGTCCTGTAGAACCAAGGCTCCAAGATAAAGGGCAACAACAGGATGTCTAATAGGAGTCCCAGTGAGCATCCAGTATTGACAGTGTAGCAGAAGCCAGAGACCTCGAAACAGACCAGTGACTCATTGCAATGAACATAGGCAACTGAAGATGTGTGGGTGAAAGGATATACTGTGGGACACCCTGTGACAACTCTACAGCTTCCACAACCAGATTTTGTTATGTTTTGTTTTGGTTTTTACTTGGGGGGGGGGGGGCAAGGGCAGAGGGCAGATATGGTGGGACAGGGAGATAAGTGGGATTAGGGTACATGATGGGAAAATCACAAAGAATCAATAAAAAGTTTTGTTTTGTGTGTGTTTGTTTGTTTGTTTGTTTATTAAGGAAAAGAAAAATGCCTAAGAAACTTCAGAAGTTCTCTACTTGACGGACTGAGAATGATGTGATTTCCAGCAGAGTCCACTCCAGAGGCCCATAGGGAAGGCCCCTGAAGCTGGGGATCTGTGTCTGTAGATCTAGATGTTCCAATTACTTTCAGTGGATTTGTCCTAGCAAAGAGCTTGATTCAATGTAAAGGTTATATTCACGCAGGTCAGAATGAGTAACAAACAAAACAGACCTCAGAGCTCAACAGGCCACCAACAATGAATGTTACTTCTCATTCGGGCAGAAATACAAGGACTGTGGGCTTCCCAGGAGATGAGAAGATCCCAACCTCTTCTACCCTCTTGAGCTTATGAATGGAGGAAGGATGTAGGATGGAGAAGTCCTACATCCAATTCAGAGTCCATTGCCAGTGGCTGGAGGTTTGTGATGGGGCTGAAGAGCACAGCTCAGCCTCATGCGGTAGGCTCCTATGACTCGCTAACCCCTGCCTCTGTATATGAGGCTGCCCGTGCGCCACTCTCCTGGCTTCATATGAGTGCCCAGAGGAAAAGGGTTTGCAGAGCCTCCCCATTGCTCAGGACAGAGGCAAGTGTGGAGGGGAACCTGTTTATGAACACTTAGATGGAGCCCAGGCCCTGCTCTGCATAACTGAGGAAGGGCCACCTCTCCCACCCTTGGCTTCCCATCTGCAGGGCAGACAGGGGAAGACACCCATGGGGCAGTGTCCTGAGAGGAGCTTGACAGCAGCTTGCAATGCTTGAAGATTTTCTCTCCAGGCCGATACAGGAAAGACTTCTATGACAGTCTGAGTCCCTCTGTGGGAGTTCTGCCTGGTAGGAGTACCTTTCACCATGAAGTCACCTCCAAGCCCTCAGACGTGCGTGTGACCCTGAAAATAGTCTGCTTTATCCTGGCCTGTCTCCAAAGGACCCTCCCAAGCAACCAACATCCTCCAAGATGGATACTGCATACATGGCTCTCTGTGTAAGACATATACCAATGTGCTAGCACAGAATGCCCAGAGATTACATTTAGCCTAAATGACACCAAAAGGACAAGTTCTGGTTGATAAAAGTAAAAGTAAAAAAAAAAAAAAAAAAAAATCCGGGCAGGAGATAAGGTGTTTCACATCCCTGTGTCCTCTCATCTACTTTCCTCATGTGCCACCATCCATATAGCAATCGCTGACCTTGGCTAGCTCTTTTCATAGCAGGTTTCCAGTATTTTACATGGCAGAACATAAAGGATGGGGTTCTTGGTGTCCCTGTCCATGGGCAAGAACCCTGTAGACAGGGGGCTGGGTATATGGTTCAGTCATCTTGAGAGCATGAGGTCCTGAGTTTGATCCCCAGAACCCAGGTAAAAAATATCAGATTTGGTAGCATGTGTTTGTAATCCCAACCCTTGGGAGATGCAGACAGAGATAGGAGAATGGATCCCTAGGGCCTAATTGATGAACTTCAGGCCCAGGAGACTCCTGTTTAAAGGAAAATGGACAGTGTTTCAGAGGCTGCCACCTGAGATTGTTCACGGGTCTTCACACACATACACACACACATGCACATACACATGTACACACACATATATACAACACATACATGCACGTATGTGCACATACACATGCACACATGAACATGCATATAATAAAGTTTAAACTATCAAAAAAACTAACAAAATAAAATGTGATAAGATAAAACAAAAACCATCACATCAAAGTAGGATAAGGCAAACCAGCAGGAAAAAAAGACTCCCAAGAGAAGGCACAAGAATCAGAGACCTACTCCTTCACAGGAGTGCCATAAAAATACTAAACTGAAAGCTATACTATACACACAGAGGACCTTGTGCAGAACCATGCAGACCCTGTGCTTTCTGCTTCAGTCTCTGTGAGCTCATATGAGCTTTGCTCAGTTGACTCAGAGAGCCTTGTTCTCCTGGTGTCCTATGTCCCCTCTGGCTCTTACGCTCATTCTGCCTCCTCTTATACCAGGTTCCTGAGCTTTGAGAGGAATTTGATGGAGACATCACATTTAGAGCTGTGTGTTCCAATGTCTCTCTCTCCCTACCCCTCTCTCTCTCATATGTGTGTGTGTGTGTGCGCGCACGCGCGCGCGAGCATGTGTACACATTTGACTTGAAGTCAAATCAGACATTGGCTGGTTACTCCCACAAGCCTTATGCCACCACTGCCTTGGCAGGCAGGACAGCACTGTATATCAAAGGTTTTGTGGTTGGGCTGGTGTTTATTTGTCTTTTGGTAGCCTACTGACTACCTTCTCACACCAAAGACACTAGAATGTAGGGTGAAGGTCACGTAGGCACCAGCTCAACCTCTCCATATTCAATGAGTTGTGTAGGTGTTGTCTTCAGCAGTGGGGCCTTGCTGTCAGTTCGTGCAGAAAAACCTATTGTCTTGGAGGCAGCTTGGGTTGTTTGGGGCTCTCCTTGAGATCCCTTTGACCACCAGCTCAAATAGATGTAAACCACTCCTGGTACTAGAAACTTCTTTTGGTGACAAAAGTTGTCCAGTTGAAACTCTGTCTTCCTCATTGTTTGGAAACTTTATGAGGATCACCTTCATATATTTTAGGAAATTTCCACTATACTAGCTGTCCACACCACCCCTCAAATGCCTGTGTACAGACCTATCCTGAGCTGCAGATGCTCTCCGGGGTTGACCCAGAAGGGACTCCTAAGCCCCAGTGATCTATATCACTCATGTCATTCTGCCCTTTACTCCAAGCCCATGACCAGTCAGTCCCTCCCAGTAAGTCTGAGGCCTAGGCTCAGCACCGCATGTGGGGACTACTGGACTGTGGTGGAGTCGCAGATGTTTCTAGTCTCTACCCATTCTTGTCCACAAGCACCTAAACGCAAGGGTTTGCCCAACTACTGGAGAGTTAAGAACAAACAAACAAAATAAACAGTTCTGTCATCAGAATTTCAGAACATGGAGAGCAACGAAAATGCTGGTGCAAATGGACAGTCAGTTCTTACCGACAGAGTGCTGTGACACATGTTCATAGTTTCTTCAAAGGACACATGAGGCCTTCCAGAGCTTGGCACTGCGCTTGGGGCCATTTTAAACAGTGACATCAATCACTACAAAAAGCACATGAATGTGAATGGTAGTAGCACTAACTAGACCACAGAAAAGCCCTGGGCTTGCGCTGTGATCAGGACCCAGGATAGAGAGCACCCTTTGTTTCCCCTCAGTCGGGAAGGCACGGCACGTGTGCATGGTGACCACCAAAGCACACAGCACTATCTGAGCACTACAGACATGTTTTGGCGAAGAGACAAGGTCACCAAGCTGGAATCTATGAGCAACAGGGGTGGGCTGCACTCTGAACTGCCTCAACAGGGAGCTCCCTGGAGGAGTAAAGACTTGAGGTACACTCGAAGAGAGAACATTTGGCAAGTGACACAGCTCAGGTGACAGAGGAGCACACACAGCCTCATCCACAAGACATACAGAGCACACTCTGAGATGCTCACATGACCAAGCCACCTTCCCATTACACCTCCGACCTGTTCTAGATATTCCTTGTCTCTGTCCTCTCCATTCTTCTTCCTTATTCCCTTCCTCCAAGGTCCAGTCCAGAAGTATCTCCTGTCCTCCAGGTAGATAGATACTCTCTTCCTTAAAGCTTCCAGAACCCTCAGAATTGTTCACTTCCTGGTGGGTACTTCTTGTTATCCTAAAACAACAACCTATTCCCAACCTTCCTAATGCTACGACCCTTTAATACAGTTCATCATGTTGTGGTGATCCCAAACCAGAGAATTATTTTTGTTGCTACTTCATAAACTGCAATTTTGCTACTGTTATGAATTATGATACAAAATCTGTGTTTCCCAGTGGACTTAGGCTACCCCTGTGAAAGGATCATTCAACACCTCTCCGTGGGTCGAGACTGCTGTCCTAAAGCAATGTGGACCGCACTGGCACAGTGAGATGGATACCTTACCCAGCCCTCCTCAGCCATGACAGTCCTCCCCACAGACTCCGGAGCCCAGACACACACCCACAGGCAGCGACAGTGATGCCAGGGGAAGGGTAGTGAGCAGAGAGACATTCAGTGAATACCGGTCCTCACCAGTTGCTCCAGCATCTTCCCTGCCCTCACCCTCTCCTACTCCTTCCCATGCTTTACTCGTTCCTGTGTCTATTTCTCTCTAAAATATGCCACCTTGAGGTAAAGAGATTTTTTTCATTGCCTTTGGAGCACTGTCTGATTGAGAACAAAGAGTTAATTTTCAAAGCCCAGAAGCAAGGCTGATGGGAGAGCAGTGTGCTCTGGAAACACAGCACACCCTCAAGGTCAAAGTCAGGGTTGGTCATTAAAGAAGGAATTAATCTTGATGCCACAGCTTGACATCTTGTGGCGCATTAGGAAACTTCTGAGGTGCTATAATTGTACAATCCAATACTACAAGAACAGAACAAGAAGAAGTTTCGGTTCCTGAATCCGCCCCCAACTGATGCCGGATATTTTTATAACTGACCAAATCCTGAGGTGGTGGAGCTGTGATTCCTGCCCCCATCTATAGACCCAGGGGCAGTGAGCTCCCACCCCAGCTTCAATGCTGCAGAAATGGGGCCTTTGCTAGCAGAGCCCAGTGTATGCACATGAGGAGGGGATCCACCAAGCAGAAGCAGAACAACTTACAGCTAACGGGAAAAGGGCTGGCATGCTACCCAAGGATAGCCACAGACCCAGAAAAGGGGACAGGAGTGTGCAGAAGAGCCCAGAGTCCTCAGATGAACCCAGCTCCCGGCCCTGTCTCACGCTTGACCCTTCCTATGATGCCCCATTATTGCTCCCTTGAGCCTGCATCTCCTGCTTTGTGGGTCAGACATAAATACACCTTTCTGACCATGCTCTCAGTGGATCTTATGAGCAGTGCTATTATCATCACTGGTACTTTAGGTAGGATGACAGCCTATTCCAGTCCTATCACATCTGATACCATGAACCTCCGGCCACCCGTTCATCAGCACAAGGCACCCCAGCACTCAAAAGCTGTGGTCCTACATCCTGGGACTCACAGGTTTGCATTTTAAGCAACAAGGTGTTGACTCGGCCTCTAGATATACAGAATACCTTGCCCAGGACACCTAGTCTTTGCTAATCCAACCTCCTGGGATGCAGCTGCTCTTCCTGACCTCCAGCAGCCTTCTACTTGAGTGCATGCTTTATTGCCTCTTTTGGGTGCCCCTGCCATACCTCTGTCTGTCTCAGAACTCCAGGTGGAACTGCATGGCCCAGCTTCTCTCTGACTCCTGCTAGGGTCCCCAGGCACTGCATCCTCACCCACCTGCTGCAGACTTCAGTCTCATCCATGGCTCATCCACTCACTGAATATGCAGTCTCCAAAAATGGATATATATTGTGACAACCTCCTAGGACAGCATGGTACTCCGGGCTAACCAGAGCAACGGTGGCATTGCTCACAAGCTCTGTTATAACTAATACAGCCCACGTGGCATCTTCTCTTCCATCTCTGTTTCCTGTTCCTTCCCCTGGTTCTGGAAGCCCCTCTGCCTGATCCAGCCTTCCTTGGCATCCCATAGTGCTGCACACCCTGAGAAACCCTGGGTCAATGCTTATAGCCACTTGTTTCCACACTGTACACCTTCATAAAAAGCTATTGTTTGTTTTTTATCCTTCCCAACCCAACTCAATCCCTTGCATTGGGCTGTCATGCTTCATAGTTCCAGTCTTTCTTGGCTACCTGCCAGTCAGATGGGGAGCCTGGCTGCATACCCAGTACGATGTTATGTTCGTAGTACTCAGCGGTGAGCAAAAGAAGCTGGGGGACTCTACTGCAAGGGGAGCCTTTCCTTTCTTAAGTTTCTTTTGGTTGAGTATTTTGTTGTAGAAATGAGGAAAATAAGCAAAAGAGAAGCAGGCAGAAAGATGAGGTTATGTTGGTGGTGATGTGCACCAGGGAGAAAAGTGAAGGATGGGAGAGGTGTGCATCAATTAGGGAAAGTGTTCCACATTAAACCACCCATGAAGGTCAAGATTGACGTCTAAGAATCAAAGCAGCGAGAGGAACCAAAACACTCCAAAGGACAGATCCAAAGAAGGACCAAATGCACTCCAAGAATAGACCAAAAGAACTGCCAAAAACACCTCTTTGGCTGAGATGAGTGGGGTGGGTCCCACATGTTTTTCCACAAATTTGACCAGACTCAAAGACATTGGGATCACGGATAGGCTGTTTTCCCTGCCATTGTTCCCTAAACAAACAGTTCAGCAATAATTTACATGACACTTTAATCATACCTGGTGTCACAAACAAGTTAGAAATCTTTAATATATGAGAATGTGTGAGGATGTGTGTGTGTGGACTGTAAGACGTTGATGAGATCTGCGGACCTTGCTCTTCATTAGGATCCTGGGATCAATCGCCCTGCAGATCCCAGAGGATCCTGGGACCAAACCCTCTGCAGACTCAAAACTGGTACCACACACACTGTGTTTCCAAGTTCTGCTTCCCTGAAGACAGTGCAAGCCACATGCTGGTCCAGCTGGCCCTTTCCTCAAGGCTCTTTCAGTTATAACGCCACATTATGCTGCTCTGACGACCCCAAAGCCACCTTCTTCCAGAGCTCCGTCTTCTTCTGCCTCCTTACAACCTGTGCAGGTTTTAGCAGCAGGAGGCCAAGCTAGGTCCACCATGGAGGGCTTCCACCTCACCCTGGCCATTCAGGAAAATGATGACTGCCCATTACAGCGTGGAAGGAGTGGCAAACAAAAGGAGTAGGGTCCCGCCCACTGCTGGCTTGTTCTCTTAGCCTACCCCTCCCAATAAATTCTGACTGTCAGCCAAGCACAAACTCAGAGACAAAGGTGTGTTGAAGATGAAGGAGACTGGCTGCCCATGTGTCTGCACTTGGTGCACACTGCCGCCGTGAGCCCATGAGGGGTCTGTGTGGACCATTAAACAGATGAGAGAAAGGGATCAGAGATGAGACCACGGCAGAACTGGAGCTCAAATCCAAGTGTCCCTGTGCTGCTGTGTCCCCAAGCTCCTGAAAGGGCAGCAGTTACCTAGGTAACTTGTGAAGGAAGGCCACTCTCCACATCCATCATCTTCCTGGTGGTTACTAAGGTGACAGCTGGGAAATGCTATGCTATCTCAAATAACATAGAGGCAGAATTTTTATTATTTCTTCCAGAGGCAGTCCTTGGTTATCACCCCTCCAGTCTGGCTGTTCCCCTAAAGGTTGCATTGCCTGCCTCAGGCACAATGCCCCTGTCTGTGTGTAGTCGGCCATATTCTCCTTCACCTAAGGACATTCCTGCAGGGCCATTGTGCTGCCATGTTGCATGGTGGTGTGACTTTACTCACTCTTCTGCCACCTCCTTGGGGACTTCCACAAACAGCCTCAGGAGCAGCTGCACCAGGAAAGGCAAGATGGAGGAGGTCTTCCTCAGGGGAACTGCCACCCACTTCCAGACATAAGAGTGCATGAACAGCTATCACCTCACGCAGTCCCCACACCCTTCCCCTCTCTACTCCAGATGCATCAGAGAAAAGAAGTGTGTGGTGGGCTTGCAGGGTCAACAGTGTGGGAGCCAGCCAGCTAGCGCAGCCCAGGATCAGCCTATGGACAGACGCCATCCACTGTGCTATGTGCTGGCTCATTGGGCACACATTCCCAAAAGCAGCTTAGGGGCCTGCCCATCAGGCATTGTATTTTAGACTCCTACAGGCTTTGAATGGGACAGATAGCAAAGCCGGGTATTGAGAAAAGCTGGCACATGGGACTCACATTGTTTTGGGGGAAAAGTAGGCTTCCATGCTCGGACCTTCCAAGCAGTCCTCAGCCTGAAGGTCACCCGGCTGTGTGACTAAGCCAAGGCAAGTATGGGAAAGCTATAAGTCTCCGGGAAATGAAAATCTCTTTGTTGTCCAGCCTGGAAGGTCACACGCTGCCATTTGAGATTGCCTAGACAAGCAGAGTGTCCACCCCCACAAAGGTGACAGCATCAGGGACCTAAGTCAGCATCGCCAGCATCCACCAAGAATGCAGCATTGAGCAAAGGCGCAGCATCCGATCACAGACAAATGCCATTGTCATCACAATGGCCTACAATAAAGAGGTGCTTGTTTGAAAGGCCACCAACCAAGCTGGCCTGGAAGGACAAGTGGCCCCAGCAGAGTACCAGGCCCTTGACTTCACAGAGACAGTGACCGTTAGTGAGTAAGATGTAGCAGGTCTCCTTGTGAAAGACACTTGCGTTCTACTGTGGCTGTGCTTACTGACTTGACGGACAAGCACCTGTAGGCCAGGTTCTGCAAGACTCGTCACTGCATGTCCTTCGGTCAATCAATACACAGTCTTTTGGGGAGGGACAGACACAGAGAGACAGATACAGAGATCTGTTTGCAGACACATTATTGGATGCACACTGTTGCAGCTCAGTCGGCTAGCCTGAATGAGGCAGATCGGCACATCTATTTTGTCCCTAGCACATCATGGCAGCCTCGTGCTCAGAGACACTGGGTGGTACATCAACACTGTCCCAGGGCCATCAACAGCAAAATCATCAAATAAAGGACAAACTGCCTTAATAATGGCACCACACAGACCGTAACAGATATGTTTATCTACATTGTGAGCGAATCAAGGAGTCAGGGCATATGTTACTTTGTCCCATGACAGCTAGAATCTGAAGTGTCTGTGGCTAGAATTTTCCATCAGGCTGCACCTGAAAATGACCTTAAAGGTACCTTAAAGGTACTGGTTTATGCAGTGAAAATATATTTGAGCAAGTAGGTGCACTCACTTAGGACTGTGCCTCCCAGGCTTTGGGATGAAAGTGTAACTCCACTAGGGTCATCTGAACTCTCCATGATGCTCCTAATGCAGAGGAAGACCTTTCTGCCCCTCTGGAATCATGGGCTACTATAGCAACACAACAGCATCCCTGGCCACATGTTTGGAGGAAGTTAGGAAAGGGCAAACCTTTTGTTTTCAAGCCTGGATCAGCAATGCTGAAAATAAGACTACTTTGGATGGATCGATTAGTCAAGCCAACAGATGGCCTTTTTTTTTTTTTTTTTTTTTTTTTTTTTTTTTTTTTTTTTTTTTTTGCTCAAAAAGAGTTTTTATCGCCTAGAACCAAGACTTCTGCTGATCTTTGTGTCCTTGGCCTACCAAAGGCTCTTTATTTAGCAAGGAGCCTTACTCCATGAAATGGATGGAAACTTGAATCAAACCATACCACAGACTGAGCAGGTGTTCAGTAAAACCTACTGAGCAGGGGACACACATCTTAGTGTTCTGGGTCAGCCTGGAAGGCTGAGATGGTGTGCCCCCTCCCTAGAAAGGGGGAAATGGTTGGTAAACTTCTGCTCCCCAAAGCCAGACGACACAGAATTCAGACTCCATAGGCTCCTGGTGCTGTGAAACCTGCCGGTAAGTCAGCCAAGGTCCAGGGAGAAAAGTCTAGACTAGAGCAGCATACAGGCAGTGTCTCAGTCTCTGTGACATTTTGGTTCCAGGAAGGGTTTTGACTCTCTCTTGTGCACAACGCCTCACAAGCAGACTGCCTCTGCTAACTCTCAGCTGCTAACAGTCATATGTGGGAAAACAAACAACTCTGCAAGGAATGTCTTCCAACTGACTCGCCTTCTGGATGCTCTGTGGGTTGGTTACTCGCCTCATTGCTGTGACTAAACACCTGACAGGAAGAGTTCAAGGGGCAAAAGGCTTGTTTTGGCTTGCAGTTAAAAGGAACATAGTCCTTCATGGAAGAATGGAAAAGAGGGTGAGGTGGCCAGTCACTGCATCCACAGGCAGGAAGCAGAGTGAAACAGGAAGTGGAGCCAGGAAAATGCCCAACCTCAACAGCACAGGTCCTCCAGCAAGGCCCCACATTAAGACCAGCACCCCGCTGGAAACCTAGCATTCCAACAGAGATCCCCACATCCAAACCACTGTGTGAAGAGAGATGGTCTTTCCAGGGAGAACGCAATACTCAGCTCCCACATACACGAGCAGAGAAGGCCTCCTGAGCCTTCTCAGTGCCAAGTGAGCAAATAAATGGCAGGTGATAGAGATGGTTGAATGACTGCTGGTGCCCAGAGCCCCAGCCACCATCACAAAAGTCAAATCTGTACCACCTCAGGGTTTCTGCATTTGGTAAAAGCAAACAAACAAACCAACAAACAAACAAAACAGTGTGTTTTATATAGCACAAGACAGGGCTTTGCCTTTCAATACACTTCTCAATTTCTCTATGAAATAGCGCTGCAGACCTTTTTTTTTAGCCAGGGAGATAGTGTAGCCAAGTGCAAGATGGGAGCTGCCTCGGTGCAGACTACAAGAACAGGGAGAGGCTGGGGACTCCGCTCAGCTACAGCCTCCTGTGTAGTTTTCTGGGTCCCTAGATTCAGGGAGACTAGACGGATCCATCTGCAGATGGCACAGGTCAAGGGAAGCAAGCCTGAAAAGAGTTCTTACCTCTCCCAGTCCTGGGCCTAGGGTGACACTCTGGAAAATGCTGTCAAGGAGAGCGGAGGGTTTGGTTCATTGTTACTCATCAGTGACTGTCCCGTTGAGCTCTCTGGAAGCAACCTGGCCATGAAGCAGAGGTTCTACAGCAAAAATAGAGAAATCTGTCATAGAACTAAAAATCAAAACCACAGTAGATGCCACCATACCATTACAATAGCTGCACCAAAGATGGATGATGACAAGTGTTGGCAAGGATGTGACCAAGAGGAAGCACTTGTGCTATTGGTAGGAGTGAACTCAACCACTGTGGAAGAGCACAGAGGTGCCTGCTGTAATTTTTCAGCATATTTCCAGCATACTTAAGAGACAGCTGTTCAGCTGTACTCACTGAAGCATTATTCACTCATTCCAAGAAATGAAAACAAGTGTTTGTTGACAGATGAGAAAAAATGAAATGTGGAACTTGCACATACTAGATTGTCCACCAGTAATCCTCTCATCTGCACCATAACTGGTGGAAGTGAAGGACCTGATGCTAAACGCAAAACACCAGGCATGAAAATAAACCTCGTGTGCTCTTTTCCTGTGTGGACATTGTAAGAGTTGATCTCATGAAAGTAGAATGCTGCTCACCAGAGCCTAAGACAGAGGGGAGAGAGGGAGAACTCAGCCAGCGAGGACTAAGTTCATTTAGATGAGAAGTTTAGACTGGGCATGCATCAGTTCACAGGCTTGACTGTGGTATATAACAGCACATAGGACACTGCTGAACAGCTAGAACAGAGGACAGAGAGGCAACTACTAAAGGTTATGGAAGTGCTAATTATCTTGTTCTGATCCTTAGATGTATTTGTGCACCAAAGAGTAGCACTTAAGGACATAAAATTATTATAATAATGAAAGAAAATAATAGAAGCCGGACACTCTCATTGCCACCACCATAACTAGCACATTCATCACCACCATCTCCACGACCTCATCAACACTGGAAACAACAACAACTCCTCCTCCTCCTCCTCCTCCTCCTCCTCCTCCTCCTCCTCCTCCTCCTCCTCCACCACCACCACCACCACCACCTCTGTCCCCTCCACCTCCAGTACCACCTTCCTAAGGGCAGTGCCTTTTCCAGGTAACTGCCAATGTGCCTAAACGTAGGTGTCTCTTGCTCCTCTAGAATGTGTTCTTGGGTAGACAATGACGGAAATAGTCGATCATGCCCACACGGAAGACTACAGGACATTTCCACAGTGGAGAAGGATGTAGATCAAGCACATTTTGGAGGAAACCATCTGGAAGGGCCGTGTGCCAGGCCACTGGAGCTCACTCAGGCCTCACAAGCCCGGCAGCTCTTCCTGAGAAGCTGGTGTGCCACACAGGAACAGCTCCTCGCTGCAGCCTATTTTTGCACGGTGTCCTTGGGCCTGCACTCCCCTCTCAGTCTTGTGCATTCCTCAGTCTTTGCTCCATGCACTCCCATGTTTGCCTAACTCCAAGGCCTTCCTCCCTCCCCTCTTGGCTTTGTCTTAAGGGTTCCCAAGAGGTCAACTTCCCCTGCCCTCCCCCACCTCTTCAGTGGAAAGTAGGTACAACCCCACTGATAACACCCCATCCTGTGTTAGCATAGCTCCAGGGGCAAAGAGCAGAGGCTTAACCACCCAAACAACTCCCGGGTGAGCAAACTCTGCACTAAAGACAGTCAGGGGCCAGAGACCTTCCAGGCTCACAGTCACTCAGTGAGAAGATAAGACAGTGAGGGTCCCAGCCACTGCATGAGGCTCTTTGTATCTCACAGTTGGCCCCAGGAGGCCCCTTTATAGAGGGTCAGGGCTGTATAGAAGACTAGAAAAAAAAATGTCTCTCAGCCCCTAAAAGTAAACCACTCATGAACGTGCAGCTTTGAGAATTTACAGGGGGATTTACTTCCTTCTTATCTCCACAAAGAAAGGCAAGGCAAGGAGTGGGCAGGGAGATGTGGTGGGGACCACCGCTTCAGTGCTGGCTCTAGGAAGGAGAGAGTAGATGGCACCACCATGTTGAGAGCTACCTCCCACCAGGCACACTGAGCAGCAGGCAGTAAACAAGCAGCAGGGACCCTCACTCCTGCTGGCTACTGGGTGTCACCCTTTGACTCTGAGCTTCAGGTCCTCTGCTGTTCAGTGGAAATGGCAACATGGACAATCATGAGGCCTAAAATGAGACTACAAATATAGACAAAGCTCTTAGCCTGAAAGACGCTGCCAATAAATCTTCAATGCAGTCAGAGGCTCTCTAGCTTCAAGAACAAATCCCAACCTGTCATTAGGTAGTCTGAGACTAAAAACACTGGACTGCAAAGTATCCCAGGGTACAAGACTCCCCACTGAAATACACAGAGGTGGGCTGCTCCACCGGGCATGGGCATTTAAGCTTCCAAACTTCTATGTGGGGGGAAAAGATGACCTTATCTGGGCTCAAGGAAGGAGAAAGTTTATGGAGCCACCCTTCTAGGAGCTACCTCCCACCAGGCACACAGGTCAGAGGTCATGCAGTGAGACAAGCATTTTGTGACTGCCCCTCCTCGTTGAGCAAGAGCTTCCCCAGTGAGGAGGAGGTCATTCAGGTTGCTGTTGTGACCGATGCCGCACCCACTCCTCAGCTCCCAGGGGTCAGCAATGACACTCCGAGGAAAATCTGTGGTCTCCCACCCACAAGGGACTGTACCTCAGACCTCAAGGACCTGTGAGGGAGTACCACAGCCATGTTTGCTCTGTGTATATTCTAGACAAAGCAGAGATGGAACATTTGCTCCTGTGTGACAGCAAGCAACTGTCAGTAACTGAGATTAAGTTTCTCATACACACAGTCTCTAGCTTGCGACTTAGAAGTTCTTAGCTCAGTATAAGGTAAAGGTGTGTATTTGAAAGAAACAATTCTTCAAATTTTTAACTCTCACCTCTTCTCTCTCTCTCTCTCTCTCTCTCTCCCTTTCTGAGACAAGGTTTCTCGGTGTAGCCTTGGCTGTTCTGGAACTCACTCTGTACACCAGGCTGGCCTTGAACTCACAGTGATCCACCTGCCTCTGCCTCCCTGAGTGCGGGGATTAAAGAAGTGCATCACTACACCCGGCTCCCCTTCCTCTTTCTCGGGAGCAGCTGCCATGGATCTTGGCCAATCCTGGGGTCACCAGGGAAACTAGAGTGACAAGTCTTCACAGCCATGCTGTGCTGTGGGCTTACTTTGTATTCCAGCTTGCAGCAGGTTTAGCAGCATGCTGACCTATGATAAACCAAAGAATATCTGTATTGTAAAATACGTCCTTAAAAGCAAAACCAAGATGCTCTCTCTCAGCCGTCTCCAGTAGCCAGCTTCCTCTGCTACAGCTAAGTTAACTGGACAACAAATTTCACTTTAAAAGGTAAAAAATCAAGGGTTTATTGTTCTCCGTGGGTTGATACTGGAATAGAAAGAGAGCTTTATAAGGTGAAAGAGTATTAATGGGTGAGATGGACAGGAGTCGAGTGCTTTAGCCACTGCCACCACACCCTGCATGCACTCAGGAAGGAGAAAAAGAAACATGGAGATGCCCCAGACCATGCCTGGGTGGGCACTTTGCATGTATCAGACATTCAGTGTCATGTGTCTCCGTGCTTCTTACAAGGGGAAAAGAGCATAGACTCTCTGCCTCTTGGAGCTAGTAGAGAAAGGGACTCCTTGCTTGTGGCCCTGTTGGTGTAGACCAGGACTTTTCCTTTGCAATGTGGCCAGTGGATGATAGGACTCCGGGCTTCTCCCAAGGCTGGTGGAACCGTAAACTGTTCTGGCTGGCACTGAAAGATTACTGCTTCTTCGGAACTTAAGTCTGCAGTTACCAAAAAACCCTCCATTCCATTCCTAGGTCTATACACGAGACAAATGAAGCTTACCTTCACACACACACACACACACACACAAAGTGTACATGAAAGTTCATAGTTGCATTATGCGTAAAAGCCAATCTTCCCTGATAAATAGGTAAGTTAACACGGGGCGTTCATAGACTGACATGTTCTCTGCTGTCTTCATCATTCTTCTTGCGACTGACAGAAACATCTAAAGGGAGGATTTGTTTCATGCTTTCATGGCTTCAGGGGATTTCTGTCCATAGTGGCAGAGAAAACATGGTGGTGGGAGAGGGTCAGGCTGGGGCTTACCACACCAGTCTTCACATCTTGGTGGATATGAAGCTGAGTGGAGCCACTCCCCACATAGTGACCCACCTTCACCACATGCTCCCCCAGCCCCCATGGCATCACCAGCTGGAGGCCAGGTGTTTAAACACATGAACCCATCTCCGAAGGACGTCTTCGATCTAGACCATCACACACAGGAAGGAATGAAAGACTGAAGCACGCTACGAGCTGGAGGAACTGTGAAAACACCACACTGAGTGAAAGGAGCCTGGTGCAGCTGGCTGCATCCAGTGTATCTCCACCTGAACACTCGAGGCATTCCTAACAGAGGAGCCTGTGAAGGCAGAAGTCAGATTCGAAATTAGATTCCCTGGCACGGGGGAAGGTAGAGGAGACTAGTGCCTGTGGGGTTTCTTTAGAGGTGATAGAAATCTGTAAGTAGTGGTGATGATGGCCCATCCCTCTGTAGATCACACAAAAAGCCCATTGAATTATGTACTGGAAAATGTTAAGTGAGCTTATCTCCATTGAAAAACTTAGAGAAATTAAGCCAAGAGTTGGCCAGATGGCTCGGTCTGTGAAGTACCTGTCATACAAGCTCAAGGACTAGAGTTTGACCCCAGAAGCCATGAGAAAGAGCCTGGTGTGGTGGCACACACTTGTAATCCCAGCACTGGAGAGGCAGACGAGGGATCCCTAGGCTGGACACCATCCTAGCCTAACTGGTGAGCTCCAGGCCAAGGAGAGACTCTCTCCTATGAAATACAGTGAATGGCCCCTGGAACAACACCTGCAACTGACACCCTCCCCCCAAACACACACACAAGCATGCGCTCCCGCTTAGGAAGGTGCACCCACACACATTAATTATTACTTAATTAACTGTTAAGCAATAATTGATTGATATAAATGAATAAGGACCACAGGAATTTCATGTCAGAGCACAGCCATCAATGGGTGCTTCTTCTAGTGACCTGGCTCTAAAGACCAAATTAGCTTCCTGCACAGTTCTTTCCATATTTGTTGATGTTTACATGTTTCCTTAAAGTCTGTTTCCCTGCTGGCTGGGAGATCTAGGCTATCTGAAGGGCCATTTGGTCATGCTGTGTCTAGCACTTCCCTAGGTCATGCTTGCTCAGTACACCCTGTCAATGATGGTAAGTGGGTGGATAGTTAGGTGCATGAATAGATGGGTATATGGGTGAACCGATGGATATGTGAGTAAGTGGGTAGAGGGATGGATGGATGGGAAGTAGGTGGATGCATGAAAATGTGGTGGATAGATATGGGGATTATAGTGAGGTGGATGGGTGAATGGTTGTATAGACAGAAAGGTTGATGATAGGTGGGTGTGTAGGTGAGTAGTTAGCACGAATGCATGAATACATAGATCCATGTGTGGGTGGGTGTGTGGATTGATTGCTCACTGAATGGACGAGTAGATAT
>NW_026592118.1:9695027-9704055 GCF_907164565.1 Psammomys obesus
GGTGAGTGGGTAGATGGACAAATAGAAGGAGAGGTGAGTAGATGGGTAGGTGGGTGGATGGATGAGCAGATGGATATGTTGGGTAGATGGGTAGGCAGATGGAAGGATGGATGAGTGCTTGGGTAGGTGTGTGACCAGATAGAGGGATGAATGGGAAATGAGGAAACCATGTCACTATTCCTCAGAAAACTTTACTGACCCCAGGACTCCCCACATTCCAGGTCAAAAATGAAGGTTAGAAGTTACTTAGAAGGTTAGAAGATAGAAAGCTAGAAGATAGAAAAGCCCCACTCCCTTCCATGTTCCACACTAACAGTTAGTTGCCTTCCACTCCCCACAGACCCAGGCATGGAGAGCGTGTGAGTTAGGTGCAGAAGTGTGCACGTCTTCCTAAAATGCCCACCTCCTCCTCACAGTGGCATCTGGCATGTTCTGCTCTCACTCTGCTATAGGGGCAAGTGCATGCTTTCAGCAATGCTCATTTTGAAAAAGATTCCTGCCCGACTGTAGTAATCATCCTTCAGCAAGAGGAGAAGGAGGTGAGGAGGTGGCGGAGAAGAAGGAGGAGGAAGAATGGGAAACCAGAAAACAAACACAAACCTCACCATGCTCTGGGCAGAGTCATTGAGACAAAGCTGGGTGAGCTCACAGCCTTGGAAGGGCAGGGTGGTCAGCAATGAGTCAGGCCATCCAAGCTCTTTGTTATTTGTCTGTAGCGGTAGGCCAGTGTGTGTGGCTCAAGGCAGAACAAAGCGGTTCTGTGGAGAAACTACCAAGCAGAGGGCTGAGCTGGGAATGGCACACTCAGAACAGAAGGGAAAGTCCTCAAATGTGGGCTGGGGAACAGACCGAAGTGCAGGGTCATTAGTGAACATGCTCATAGTGGGATGCAAACAAAAGATGGAGACTCAGACTCATGGAAGGACGGGAGGCCATGTAGCTATAGTTGAGACCTTCTAGAGGCCAGGCACCTTCAACCTACCACCTTCCAGAAGCTTCCAGGAGGTTCACAGGCTCTGTGTCCCTCCCAGCACACCTGGCAATGTTCCTACCATCCTTTAGAGCCCAGTGGCCCCAACAGAACAATACCCAGAAGTTTCTGAGGCCTCACAGTCTAAAGCAGATTTCTGCCAGGGAGAGACTTCTCTGCTCTATGCCAGCTTCTGAGCCAAGCAACCAGCCTGACCTATGACTCATGCAAACTTCATGAATGAGACCCAACCTCTGCATCTGTTTGCTACTAAATGGGAAGTCTTTCTGAATGTACTGTAACCCTGCAATGGTCATTCTTCACTGTCAACATGACTGGATTTAGGACCACCTAAGAACCACACTTCCGGTGTGTCTGTGAGGACATTTCCAGAGAGGATTAACGGAAGAGAGAATGTGGGCAATGTCTTTCAACGATAGCCCAGATATAAAGAGGCTTCAGTAAAAGCAGGAAGTACCAGCCTTCTTGCTCTTCTTCCTCAGCGAGTACATCCCACTGCTGATGCACTTGGCTGATGTCAGATTGCAGCCTCTTCCGCCTTCCAATGAGGAGTCAATGCTCCTGATACTCCAGGTAGTCTAAGCCTCCAGCATCAGATTAGGACTGCTCAGGCGTCCTGCTCTGTAGACTGGGCAACTACCAAACTTTCAGTGTCTCCATTGTGCAGTTGTTGTTAAACTACCGAGGTACCCCCTACCACAAAGGTGGCTGAATAATCCCATTTTAATTTAAATGCATCCAACTGGTTCTATTCTCTAGAAAACCCAATACAATCCCATTTAGAAAAAGCAAATACAATCCCATTTAGAAACCCTCCTTGAACAAGCAGATCTTGACTGAGGAGGCCTAGAAAGGACCCCCGGGACCTACTCCTTACAGAGACGGATGCTTCACTCAAAGCTCTCAGTACCAGCTCATCTCTGAAGGTGCCCACCTAGACATCAACCTTTGGTGATACTCCCAGCACGAAGATCTGGGAGTGACTTTGTTGAGGCGGCTCGCTTGTCCTTGATGTATGGCTTACCCACTCAGGGACAGAGAGAGGATCTCTAGAGGAGCAGTCACTGGGAAGCAATCTTGCCTCACAAGTCAGAATTTCCTGAGTGTGTGCCCTACCTCCCACTCACACCCAATCGCTGGGACACATGCAGGCCACCGGACTCCCAAGGGCCCCTGCTGACACCAGCTTCCTTCAGATGAGCTCTCCAGTTCTGACCCCTCACCTTATCACCAGAGAGTAAAACTCACAGCTCTGGGCTCTTGTCTGCTCACTCATCTTGTCCTCCCAACTGAACTGGAAAGGGCCACTGCCACCATATTTGGGATGTGTCAACAACTCAGAAGGAACTCAGAAAGTTTCACTCACCCTCAATGTCCAAGCAAGCCAGTGACATGGTGCTCCAGGGAACCTGAGCAGAACTGGGGCGGGGCGGGGGCTGGATATAGTAAGCTTTGAAAGGGACCCTAGTTTCTAGTGTGAGACCTCTGGGGTCACTGAATTGTATTCTCAGAGCATCACTCCTTGATATGTTATCAACATTAAAAGATGGAAAACAAACAATAAATTGTAAATGATAGTTAAACTGTAACTGGCCAAGCCAAACTCCACATTCGGGGTCCAGACCCATACACTTTGAAGATATGCTTTCAGGTGAACTCAGCTGGTACCAAACAGAATGTGTAGAAGAAACTGAAAAAAAAAAAAAAAGAAAAGAAAAGAAAAAGAAAAAACAGACAAACCATGTAGGCTTTTTAGTCCATTCCCGAACTTGTCACATTTTATCTTTGTAACGTATTCACCTCATCTGTATAATAATCGTAACTTATACAAATTGGAAGATACAAAAATAGTAGTTTTTACTTGCCTGCAAGTCTGCCATTCTTGAGAAACAAAGACAATGCTGTTCTTACTCCATAGGAAATGTTATTTCATAGCTTCATATTTTTAAGAGTGCTTTTTTCTTTTTTTATTTTATTTAACTTTTATTAATTACATTTTATTCATTTTGTATCCCCCCATAAGCCCCTCCCTCCTCCCCTCCCGGTCCCACCCTCCCCCCCTTTCTGCATGCATGCCCCTCCCCAAGTCTACTGATAGGGAAGGTCCTGCTCTCCTTCTTTCTGATCTTAGTCTATCAGTTCTCATCAGAAGTGGCTGCATTGTCAGGGTTCTAGGTTATCTCCACGGATAGTCCTTGGTTGGAGTATGAGTCTCTGGGAAGTTCCCTGTGTTCAAATTTTCTTGTTCTGTTGCTCTCCTTGTGGAGCTCCTGTCCTAAAGTCTACTGATAGGGAAGGTCCTGCTCTCCTTTCTGATCTTAGTCTATCAGTTCTCATCAGAAGTGGCTGCATTGTCAGGGTTCTAGGTTATCTCCACGGATAGTCCTTGGTTGGAGTATGAGTCTCTGGGAAGTTCCCTGTGTTCAAATTTTCTTGTTCTGTTGCTCTCCTTGTGGAGCTCCTGTCCTCTCCAGCTCTTACTATTTCCCACTTCTTACATAAAATTCCATTCACTCTGCCGGTCAGTTGGCCATCAGGCTCAGCATCTGCTTTGACAGTCTGCACGGCAGAGGCTTTCAGAGGCCCTCTGTGGCAGGTTCCGAGATTGTTTCCTGTTTTCTCGCTTTTCTGTTGCTGTGATTAAGGCACTCTGACCAAAAAAACATGGCGAAGAAAAGGTGTATCTCAGCTCACACCTCCAGAGGTTTACCCAGCTTCCACAGCAGGAATCTGAAAGCAAGCCAGCTTGTTACTATATGCATCATTACCTCTGACCAGGGAACTCCCTCACAGCTGAGGAGGTACTGCAGGAACCAGAGGGATGGTGCTTGCTGGCTCTGTCTCTCAGGTTCACACTTGGCCAGCTTCTTAATCAGCCCAGGACCACCTACCCAAGGAATGGCACTGCCCACAGTGCGCTGGGCTCTCTTACATCTTTTAAAAATCAAGCCAATTCCCCAGCCAATTCTCACAGACCAACCTAGGCAATTCCAAAACTGAAGTTTCTCTAGGCTGTCAAGTTGACAACTAAGGCCAACCAACACAAGCAATAACATCTCTCTGTCACTTATGGTCACATTATTCTGGTTTTCTAGTTCATAAAGTACTTGTCAATATTTCAGTTGTGTTTTCCCACTGCATGGATGGGGTTCACCTCAGTGGTCTCCTACTTAGTTGTTTCTCCAATCTCCATTGTTAATATCATTAAAGAAAAGTTCAGTATGTAACTTTCGATTGTTTCCTTACAAGCTTATTGCCAGGTCAAATGATTTAAACATTAAGAATCTTGATAAAAAGTAATAAAAATGACTTCCAGAAAATGGCACCAATTTGCTCACAGCTAAATGGGAATGTCCATATCCCTCAGCTTCTGCCAGACATGCTAGTGTGACCTCATTGTCTGATGTCTGCCAGTTTGATTGCTGGAAAAAAATCTTTTTATTATTGAAGGGTGAACATTTTGTTTTTATTACCCACTTGTTTGATTTCTGGTAAATGCCTGAGAGCAGTGTTCGTTTCTTTCCTTGGATGGTCAACATTTTCTTACTGGCTTCCGAGAGTGCTTTAGAATTTTTAATTTTTGTCTGTCATTTGTATTTGTCCACTACGTTATATTTTCATCTAAACCTAAAATGCTATTTTAATTTACAAGTATTTTAGTTTTAAAACAGGTTTACCAACCTTGCCTCTATGGTTCTCTTTGCTGGAAAAACAAAAAAGCTCTCAGGAGTAAGATCAGATAAGCACATTGGAGTGTTTCCCCTTTGATTTTTTTTTCCATGTGGAATTATTTAATCAACATGAGATTAATTTTGCTGTAATGTCCTAAGAAGAGGTCTAACATCTGTCTAAATAGGAACTTGGTGCCCAGGCTCCATTTCAAGAATAACCTGTTCTTTTTCGTCTGATAGATGCAAAGTGCTTCTTTTGTCGAACATTAAATTATTACAAAGCACTGAGTCTGTTTTTCAGTTTTCATTTTATTAGACACACACACACACACACACTAAGATTCCTTTATTTTAATCCAGTAAAGTAAATGATAAATTGTCTTTTTTTCAAAAATGTTATTACCACATTTTTTTTATTTCTCTAATTTAAAAATCACTTGGTTGAGTTTGAAATACATCTATGTATGATTTTGGATGGCACTAAATTATGGTTTTTAGTTAATTACAGGAAAAATAATATCTAAAGACATAAAATCTTTCCCTTTAGAAACCTGATATAAACATTTATTTAGGCTTTTCTTCTATTTAGTTAAATGGGGAAAGTGTGAGACTAGTTCTACACACTTTTTCAATTTAGTCCAAAAGATTTTGTACACCACAGTGAATACCACCTTTTTTCCTCTTGGTTTTACTTGGTTAGATGGTTGGTTTTAAGAGATATTTTCTCACTCTCTTGCCCAAGCAAGAGTTCAAATCACTATGTAGTCCTTCCCAACTTCAACCACATGGTAATCCCCCTGCATGCTGCAATTAAAGTTGTAAGGCACCACACTCAACTCTCCCCTGGTTTCCAAGTCAGTAACTACCAATATACAAAACACTTGCTGGTTAGTATTTTTATTGATTAATTTAGTAAAAACTCCTTCATTGTATTCAGAAGTATTTTTAATTTATTCTCTTGGATCCTTTTCAGTAGCAAACTAAAACATCTACAAATTATAATGATTTTATGAGTTTTTCAGTATATGTTTTTGTTATGTTTTTCTTGTCATATTGCATTGTCTAAAGCTGATATTGGTGTTTCAGGTAGGAAAAGGCCTTTCCTGCCCAGTCATTGAGGGATTTCTGAAGTCTTTTACCTTAATGTTTGATGAAAGGTTTTAGTTTAAGGTGGATATTTATCAAATTAAATAAAAACTCATTCCTAATTTGCTAAAACCTTTTTAAATCATTGATTATACTGGCTAGTTTTATAGCAATTTAACAAAAGCTAGTCACTAAAGAGAAGAGAGAGTCTCAATTGAGAAAATGCTCCTATAAGATCTGGCTGTAGGCAGACCTATAATACATTTTCTTAATTAGTGATTAATGTGGAAGGGCATAGTCCATTGTGGGCGGGGCCATGCTAAGCTGGTGGTCCTGGATGCAAGCTAAGCAAGTCATGGGGAGCAAGCCAGTAAGCTCACCTCTCCATTGCCTCTGCTCCTGCCTCCAGGTTCCTGCCCCATTTGAGTTCCTGCCCTGACTTCCTTCGATGAAGAACAGTGATGTGGAAACAAAGCCAAATTAAAAGCCTTTCCTCCCCAAGCTGATTTTGGTCGTGGTGTTTCGTCACAGCGAGAGGAACCCTACCAAGACAAATGACTTCATTTTTTCCAAACAATGAATCTGCGGGTTGACAATCCACTTGCGCATCCTTGTGTACACACTGCTTTACTTTCTTTGTTTGCCTCACTTCATGGTCACACTCAGGTTGGCTATTCAAAATCTGTCAAGGGGTAGCCCACAGAATGGAGAAAATCTTCGCTAGCTACACTTCTGACAGAGAATTAATGCTTAGAATATACAAATAAAGAAAAACCTAAAAACACTTCCAGGCTCTATAACAAATTTAATAAATAAGATAATGAAATGAACAGTTCTCAGGAAAATGAATCACAAACGACCAGTAAACAAGTAGAAAATGTTCAACCTCACCAACCATCAAAGAAATACAAATCAAAACTGTACTGAGATTCCATCTTGCCCCAGTCAGAAATAGCAGGAAATTCTTTTTGAAAATGGGTGGGCGGAAGGAGAATTCCTATACAGTGCTGGTGAGGATGTAAATTAGTCAAACCACCATAGAAATGAGTGTAGAGGTGGCTCTAAAACCTTCCTGCTTGTGTTCATGCAAACGACTCTAATTCCTTCCACTCAGGGGTTCAAAGAAGATATGAAAGGAGTAGGGGAATGAAGGGCTTCTGCAAGAGAGAGAGAGTGGAGTAAGAGGCGGGGATGGGGTGTATGTGATCAAAATACATTCTCTGTGTGTACAAACCTGTAAAAGAATAACTGTTTTAATTTTCAAATAATTTTTCAAAACTTAAAAACAGATCTGTCATAGTCCCAGCTATAGCACTCCCAAGTGTTTACTAAAGGACTCAGTCAGTATGCCACAGGGATACCTGCAGGTTCATGGTTATTTACTGCAGCAGTAACAGAGAGCACATGAGCACTCATTGCAGCAGCGGTCACAATGGCTAAGTTACGGAACCAACAGCAGAGGAGCAGATGAAGAAAATGGGGTTTACATAGACAACGAATCTTTCAGCCATGAAGGAGAAATATGCTGTTTATGGAAAAAAATGGATGCAGTTGAAGGTTATCCCATTAAGTTGGTTAAGACAGTCTCAGAAAGGTAAACGTCCTATTTCTCTCTCATTGTGGTTCCTAAATTTTATAGAGATCCATAAAATCACATATGAGTGAAAGTAAAGGCAAAACTGTCCCGAGGTGAAGGGAACTAATAGGAACGGGGAGGAAGAGGAAGAGGAGGAGAGGGAACGTGAGGGAACCAGCTCACTGTGCAGCATACCCCAGTATCTACTTGCATGCAGCTGTGCAGCATAGTGCCACGAGCAGCTAACAAACACAATGACAACCTTTGAAAAGGGAAATTTGTAAAAACGAACAGTAGGCCATCATCCCTACTGTTGAGATACATCATCAGAGCCTGTCTGTTCTAAACCAGCTTCGCGTTTCTGACGGAAATGCTGGCCGAAACTGAAGTGTGGTGCTCTTTGTTCTACTGGGTTTAATTAGCTGGCATTGTGTTTGCCGTGTAAAGCTCTTGTATGTGCACCCGACATTGCTGTGTTCATACTACCTTGCTTTTGATTCGTGTAAGAAGGATGATGATAGCTTTGCAAAACGAATTGGAAAGGGTTTTCAGGTTATACTTGAATACGTAAATAATGTGAAGATTTTTCTGGGAATGTAAGCAAATGTTTTGTTAAAATTACGTGTTCCTAGGCCTATGTTTTCTTGATTTAGAGATTGCTGCTGACAGTGTTTCAGCTTTGTCCAATGACGTTTGTCCGCCCACACTTTAGCTACCTTACTGAGCCAGTTTGGCGTCTTTTTATTTTAAGTATGTGTAAATGTATGGGTTTGTGCACGTGAGTAAAGTATCCCCAGAATCCAGGAGGGGCTGTTCGGTCCCCTCAAGTAGGAGTTACAAGCACTTGTGAGCCATCCAGTGTAGGTTCTGGGAATCAGACTCTTTTGCTAAAGCAGCAAGCTTTCTTAATGCTGAACCATCTCTCCAGCCCCAATAATGTGTTTCAAATTAACATGGTGCTACACACACTTAGGAAGTACAGCGTAGCGTTTCAATGCATGTGTGTACAATGGAGCTTTACTAATCTTTCCCAAGGACTAACCAAATCATATCAACGTCTATTATGATTGTATTCCTTCTCAAGTTTGTATTTTAATCACTTGGTATCTGTCCTCAAATCTTCTTTTCCACTTCTAATTTTATGCATTTCTGTTTTCTCTCATCTCTTGGATGCTTTTATTTTTTTTCCAAGTGAATTCATAATTCACTTGGATATTCTTCTCTTTTCTAATGTACTGATTTCTGCAACCATGTTTTATTTTCAGATGCTTTCTTGCTTTGTGTGTGAAGTATGTGTTTGTATGTGTGCTTGAGTATGTACATGTGTACCACATGCAAGAGCCCAGAGGCCTTGTAATTGGAATTACAGATGGCTATAAACCTGTGAATACTGGGAGTAGAACCCAGGTCCTCTGCAAGAGCAACAAGTGCTCTTAACCGCTGGGCTCTCTAGCCAAGTCCTCTCTTAACTTTTTAAGTATCGGTCACAGTTTCACTATTTCCAGTATAATAATGGGAAAATCTTAATACTGGGACTTTGCATGACTCTGCCTTGACCACTCCTGTAAGAGTGCTTTATATAGAGTTCCAGTGATATTTAAAAAGGAAGGAAGGAAGGAAGGAAGGAAGGAAGGAAGGAAGGAAGGAAGGAAGGAAGGAAGGAGGGAGGGAGGGAGGGAGGGAGGGAGGGAGGGAGGGAGGGAG
>NW_026592118.1:9704155-9796751 GCF_907164565.1 Psammomys obesus
AGGGAGGGAGGGAGGGAGGGAGGGAGGGAGGGAGGGAGGGAAGGAAATAAGGGGAAAGAAAGAAAGAAAGAAAGAAAGAAAGAAAGAAAGAAAGAAAGAAAGAAAGAGAAAGAAAGAAAGAAAGAAAACAAAAGAATAAAAGAAAGACTTTGCTCTCCTGGGGAATGCAACTTCCTTGTTCTTGGAACAGAGGCCAAAGATTCTAGTCAAGGTGGATGGGGCATTTGAGCCAGACTCTGACCTCTGATCTTTGACCTCAATGAATGGAGATGGAGACTATGTTCCTTCTATTTGAGGGAACCAAAGGGAAAAAAAGAGATGAGAACTTAGGGGTACACATGCACTGCTGTGTTTGAAGCAACAGTCATGGAGGTACCAGAACAGGGAGGCAGCTGAACTGTGGGAGGTCTGGACTCCCAGGGCAGTCCTTACTGACACTCACAGAGAGCACTGGCTGCTTTCCCTCCCTTCCTCCTCCCTTCCCTCCCTCCAGCCATCCCTCCCCGCTTCTTTTTCTTCTTCCCCTTCTTCTTCTTCTCTTCCTCACCTCTCTACTCTTCATAACTCTCTAGCTCTCTGTATCTTAACAAACTAAAGCAAAAAGAAAATTTCCTGCCCAAGAAGGTCCAGTTTTAGACTCTAAATACAATGCTGCTTAACTTCCAGTTCCCAGACTCTGGATCATCATCAACTGCACAAGAAGATCTGTGTTAGAACATGAGACCTGTTTTCTGTCTGCACACAGACAGAAAGCACAAAAGCAGCGTACGTGGGTGAAAATTCAGAGGGTTCTTGTCACCAGAAGCCCAAGTCTCTGAGCCACCAGTAGCTGCCGGCCCCAGCTCTGCCAGTATCTGCTAACTGCTTGCTACCATTCATAACTGACATCTCACCACTACATTAAACATCTTCCTAAAAACCTTTGATGTCCTTTTCAAGATTTTTGTGTGTCTCTGTGTGTGTACATGCACGCGTCCCTATTCACATGTGCCATGGTGCACATGTGGAGGCTAGAGGACCACTTGCTGAAGTCAGTTCTCTCCTTCCATCATGTGTGTTCCAGGGATCCAACTTAGATTGTCAGGCTTGACAGCAAGTGCCTTTACCCACTGAGCCATCAGCTTGGCCTCTTTGATGTCCTTGTTGGGATTGCTGTGCAAGTCTCACAGTTCTCTCCTTGAATACCAGTTCAACACTGTGATTTCTCTTCATTCTGTCCTGTAGAAGTCAGTATATATGGTTCCAATGACATGAAACAGCAAGCCCCATTTGATCCCCTCACAAAAGCCACAATATGACCCCGTGATGCTTCTTCTCCCTCCAACCATTCTGACCTAAGAACTGGCACGTGCTTGGTGGGGTGAGGAATGAGAAGCATGAGACCAAAAGCATCACAGCAGAAGCACAAATCCTCTCAGATCCCTTGCTGGCCCACACAGCTCTGATGCTGGAGGCTGACGCCCGACACTCTCACATGACACTAGACAGTCTTTGTGACACTGTCCACCAATGCCCCGCGCTGGAACCTTGATTTCTTTAAAACAATGCCACTGGGAAACACAGTTGGTTTGACCAGCTCAGAGGCTACTACATGGCTGCTTCTGCGTCATGGCATACAATAGCAGAAAAGACTGCAAATAATTAGGAAAGAAAACGTGACTAAATCACAGAGGTGACTCAAAATCAATAGGAACCATGCAGGATCAATACAGCGCTGCCTGGTGACAGCACTTGCCTGTGCAGATTTTCAGATTGCTTTCCAGGGTCCTTTCCTGTCGGGGTTGCACAAAGACGGACCCGGGGGACAGTATGCAGGGACTGCTATTTTTTTAAATGTCTAATTAGATTCCTCAAGTGTGTGTTTTTTTTCCCCTTGATCCAACAGCAGAGTCGATCTGTTCCAGCCCTGTGCACAGAGGAGATGCCAGTACAGATCACAGCATGGACAGCTGGGTAAGTGCCAGCAGAGGTTACCCTGTGTTAAATGACAGGCCCATGAAGGAGCTGCTGGGACAGCCTCTTGCAGGAAATCCAGGTCACCCAAAGGATCTCGCTCTAGGCAGTGACTTAATCACTGAACTCCTGATGGTGGACCAGGAGCCACCGGACAGATTCCCCTGTAAGACAGCAGCGCACTCTGCAAAGCTGGCCTTCAAAGAGGCCCCAGGTTAAGCAGGGTGTCTCGGTTCTGGCGCTGACTCTGCTGAGCTCTTTAATCCCTCTGCACCTCGGTTCTTCTCATTTTTAACCTCTAAAATTTCATTCTCTGGGACGAAGAGGTGGCTCAGCAGCAGAGAACTTGAGTTTGAATTCCCAGCAGCTGTGTGGAAAGTCAGGCACAGCCGGGCACACTCAGTGCTGCGGGAGGCAGACATAGGACAGTCTCTGCAGCTTGCTATCTGCCAGCCTGGCTGAAAAACATAACCTCCAAGTTCAAGGAGAGACCCTGTCTCAAGGGAATACAGCAGAGAGTGACAGAACAGAACACCTGGTGCCCTCCTCTCATCTCTGTGCACCTGCAGTGCAGGCACACACACACACACACACACACACACACACACACACACACACACACCCATGAGAACACATAGGCATGCACATACATGCACACATGTAAACAAGCAACAGAGTGAGGAGAAAGAGACAGAGACAGAGATGGAGAGACAGGGGGAGACATTCCGCCAAAACTGAGCTAAGATTACTGCAACTCATTTTTGCATGATGGAACCAGGGGTATTTAAAGACATCAAGTCATTTCTCAGATACTTCAAAACAATTATAACCAAACAGTGTTAAACTCACCTAAATGGAATGTTATCAGTAAAGAAAGCCCACATGTAACACAAGCTATATCCTGCGATCGATCCACGAGCAGAGGCAGGACACAGCTGTGGGTCTGCATTGTTATTAATAGGAAGGCTGAAATTTTCAGGACAAAAATAACATTATCCTCTCAACTTCGGAAATGGAAATCTGTAAATAAAATATGTGCAATTGCTAGCTAGGGACAGGGTGTGTCTGGGATGACCCTCCAAAATGCCTGGCTCCTCAGGACTTAGCTGATCTAGAAAGAAAAGGGTTTCTACCTGGGGTCATAGTCCATCTAAGACTCCTGAGCTCACTGTCTAGAGCTGCTGAAGGTGGGGTTCCATGGAGGGGTGGTCTAAAGGCACATATGGCTCTAAGGAATGGCAAACAAGAGCACACTAGAATGGCAACAGCTGGGGAAAGCCAGGGACCATGCCTTGGAATGCTTCAATACCAGAAAAAAAAAAAAAAAAAAAAAAAACAACAACAAAAAACATGACTTCAAATGCCATCAATGCCTCTGTCATCAACTAAGTGGGTGGGATGGAATGAGGACAGTGGTAAGCAGTGTTCCAGGCCCAACTTATAGACTACTATCCATTCCCAGGCTGAGGGCTTTCTTCTCTAAGCCTGCCTCCTTCCTAAGGCATACAGAAGTCCTGCTGCTTTAAATAATAGTTTCTATTTCACTTATGTCACCATGACCATTAAGGGAAGCCAAGGCAGGAAGGACGTCAACATAGGAACCTGGAGCAGAAACCATGGAGGAACACTGCTTGCTGACTAGCTCTCTGGCTCACTCTCAGCTCACTCTGGTCTTATACATACCAGGCCTACCTGCCTAGGGATGATGACACCCACAGTGGGCTGGGCCTTCCCACATCAATCACTACTCAAACAAAACATATACAGCATGTTGTCTTACCTAGTGAGATTCTCTAATGATGTGATAAAACACCATGACAAAAATTAACTTGGGGAAGACAGGGCCGGTTCCATATTACAGTTCCAGTTAAGAGTCCATCTGTAAGAGGATCTTGCAGGAAGGAACTAATGCAGAGGCCAT
This sequence comes from Psammomys obesus, assembly GCF_907164565.1. Taxonomy (NCBI): domain Eukaryota; kingdom Metazoa; phylum Chordata; class Mammalia; order Rodentia; family Muridae; genus Psammomys; species Psammomys obesus. The sequence goes on from NW_026592118.1 coordinate 9,708,030, forward strand.
GGAAGAATGTTGCTTACTGACTTTCTCCTCATGGCTTGTTCAGTTTATCTTCTTATGGCACCAAGACCACCAGCCCAGGCGTGGCACTTCCCATAGTGGGGTGGGCCCTCCCACATCAATCATAAATAAAAAAAAATGCCCCCAATCTCTCACTCCACCATGAAGGGACACCAGGGCGGGAATTCAAAGCAGGAACCTAGACACAGGAACGGAAGCAGTGACTATGGAGGAGTGCTGCTCACTGGCTTACTCTCCGTGGCTTGCTCAACCTGCTTTCATATACAATCCAGGACCACCTGTTTAGGGGAGGACCACCCACAGTGGGCCATGTCCTCCCATATGATTAAACAAGAAAAACGCCCACAGCCTAAACTGATAGATGCAATTCCTCAGCTGAAGTTCCCGCTTTCCAAATGACTCTAGATTGTGTCAAGTTGACAAAAACTAACCAGCACGGTAACAGAGAAAGTCATGATTGCCCTAAATCACCATAGAGAACATCCTGTATCTTGTGTTAACATTATCAATGTCGGGCTGGGAAAATCCTGAGTTCTAGCCTCAAAATGTATGTAAAAAAGCCAGGTACAATGATGTGCACATGTAATTCTAGCACTACAGAGGCAGAGACAAGCATGGATCTGGGACTCAATGAGCAGCCAGCCTAACCTACTTGGTAAACTCCAAGCCTAATGGAGACTCTCTCAAAAAACAGGGGACAGTACCCAGAAACAATACCCAAAGTTGTCCTCTGGCCTCCATATGCACTTGTACTCACACACATATGCACCTGCACACACACACCTGCACACACACACCTGCACACACACACACACACACACACACACACACACACACACACACACCCGAGAGAGAGAGAGAGAGAGAGAGAGAGAGAGAGAGGAAGGGAGAGGGAGAGGGAGGGGAGAGACAGACAGACAGGCAGACAGACAGAAAATGTGGATCCTCAAAGTTCTCACAAGACAAAGAGAGCTCTAGAAGATGGAGGATGCTCTATCCTGGGAAGGCAAGTATCCCTGCCCCAAACCAGCCCTTCTAGGAAACGTACCACCTGCAACATGGGTTCCTAAGATCCCTCCCCAGGGCGTGTCCTGTCCCTGGTGGACTTCAGAAAACCTGCTGCCACAACCAGCTGATAAGTTGTCCCACCCTTCTGCCCTGCTACCAGCCCATGAGCTCAGCCTGTCCCGATAAGATCGTAGCCCTCAGGTGGCCGTGCCAGGACCCAGGACTGCTCCCTGTGAAACCCAAAGTTAATGAATGTGAGGCCTGCACAGCCCACAATGGGGTCATTCTCCCCAGCTGTGCATGAGCAGTTCCATGTAATATTTATAAACCAGGTTAGTGCTAAGCCCTGAAGGGAGGCTGGGCCTGGGGCCTGGCGCTGCTGATCCAGCCCAGGAGTGAGGGCAAAAGCACCCTTTGCAGGTAAGAGACCCACCCAGGGGATCCTGGACCCTGGGAGAACCTCACCCAGCACCCAGCCCTCGTACTCTGAACAAAGAGAAGTCTCACAACCAGCTGCACTTACTCTGCAGATAAGGATTAGATACTCTCTAATCCTTTTGCCTTCTACATGGCAGCCAGCGGGAGCTGTAGAAAGTGTATGAGACACACTTTTTTTCTGGGTTTCCTCAGCAATCCAGGAGCCTTCTCCCTCACCCAGAAGATGCTATGTAGACATGTGAACAAGATATGAACCCATTGTGAATAGTGAGCAGGAAGCAGATTATAACCAGCAAAAAATGGTTGTTAGGGGCTGGAGAGATGGCTCAACTACTATAAGCACTGGCAACTCTTCCAGAGGACCCACATGATGGATAACAACCATCATGTTCCAGTGCCTTCTTCCTGCTTCTTCGGGCACTGTACATCTGTGGCACACAGACATACATGCAGACAAAACACTCTACATGCTACAAACTAGTTAATTTAAGAGAAAATATAAGTGAATCTTGGTGAACAGCAAACCTCTGAGGGCTAGCAAGAAACCAGGATCCAAGGGTTTCTGGTCCCTGTCACAGCAGCCAGTAAGTGTAGATGCGTGCCAGTAAAGCTTACTTATGGGTACAGAAATTTAGATTCCACATAATTTTCATGTATTCTGGAATATCATTCTCCCTTTGATTTTTAAAAAATATAAGAGTAGTTCCAAAGCCAATGGCCATTTAAATACAAGTAGCCAAGTACTAGTGCATAGCACAGTATGTAGGTAAGAACAGTGAGTGACAAGGGCTATTGTGCTCTGTTCTTCTGGTACCCACTTTTGCAAAGTCTTTCTTCCACTTTGAAGAGAGCCTTTGACTTCCAGCTATGCAGCTCAGGGAGGTGGCGGATCTGTCTTTCCTCCCCCTCCTCTGCTCTCCCTTACCCCCTCACTTCCATCAATTAGCATTTTAATCTACATTGTCAGGAATAACAACTTTGGCATTTCTATCTTGGAGCCATAATCAAGTATTCTGGGCTTTTCTCCTAGGTTGGCTGCTTTTAAAAGAAAAGTAATGTTTTAAAATAACGAGTACACTTATGTTATTGTAGATATAGAAAGAGGTCACTGATCAGGGCCTAATAGTGTGATGTCATTTCACCCTCCATGGGTCCCATGCTAAAGTCTTCTGTCCTTCCAGGGAGGACACCACCAGTGCTGATACCCCCATCAGTTGTTCAGTCTGTCCTCTCTGCTGTCCTCCCAAGTCTTTTTTTATGCCCTGTCTGCTTTTCCATGGTGTTCTTAGACCTGCCCAATTGTCATGCCTTTTCCTTCTGGCTAAGCAGGACAATGATTGGTACAGGCCACAGGATGTCCAGCTCAGTATGCTCAGAAGATAAAGCATGAGTCCTAGTCAGAGGATCTCAAATGCACTATGCAGAGTCACACAGAATGTTTTTTGAGGTCACAGATATCCAGACACTACCCTGGTCATGACTTTGACGTCCATTTCTGTTAAGGTTTACTAAGTTGGGAACAGCTGGTTGACACCAGTCCCACCTATACTGTCTCCTGGCTGACACTCTTCCTCCCTGCCTATCTTGCAGTAAGAAGTGAGTTCTGGAAATGTTTTTCCTTCAGGATAAGTAAAGAGACCTTCAACCCACTCTGATCAAACCTACCTTATGCCAGGAAGAGTCATGAGATGACAGACTGGCAAACAAAAAGCCTTCCTGCTGCGGACAACAGTACAGAGACCTGGAGACAGAGTGAGCATGCAGTGATGTCCTAGGGCTTCTAGGCCAGCTCACGAATGGCTCTGGGTCTTACTAAGTGGAAAATAAGTACGCTTTAGAACCAAGTACCTGTGACTTTCAAGTTCTCCTACTAGCAGACTTCTCTTTTATTAAAGAAAGGGCATTTCTCCTCTACAACATTGCTTTCTCCTCTTTGAGTCTGTCAAAATTCAGTTGTGATTTGTAAGACCATCTCAAAGTCCTCTGGCCTCTTGTTCTGACTGAAGTGTTTCTTTCCAGCTTGATCTCACTGTCGTGTTTTTCTTGTTTGTCTTTATTGTTTTTAAATACATCCTCAAGCAACATTCTCAGAAAAGGGCCATCAGATACAGACCATCAACCTGCTCTCTGTGTCCATGCTGTCTTTGACCTTGGTGTGAGTGCTTGTGAAAACACCAATTCTGATCTGAATTCCAACTATTTGAGGCCCAATTTGTCTCTGGAAAATTCCCAGTTGTGTTATTGTATCCTTAGTATTCTGAAGTCACAGGAACAGGTCTAGAACTTGTTCCATGGCTGAGTCTGCTACCTGAAAATTACTTTTTGTCTTTGTGTCTCTTTGGAGGTCTTTCAACTTCCATATATTGTTTCTTAATCAACTTCCTCTCAAGAAACACCTTTAGGCATGGGGTATATGTTCACATGCATAGATGTTCATATCTACATGTGTGCATGCATACACGTGAGCGTGGGTGTGGAGGTCAGCAGTCAATGTCAGGTATCTTTCTCGATCTCTGTCACTTTAAGACCTGGTCTCAGTTGGCTAGGGTGGTTATCAGTTAACCCCAAAGATCTGCATGATTCAACCTACGCCTGTACTGAGGTTGTAGATGTGTGCTGCCATACTTGGCTTTTACATGGATAAAAATCCATGACTGGAACTCCCCAGGCTGTCCATCCGGGGACAGGGGCTCTGTCTACTTCTGGTCTTAATAGCCCATCTTCCTTTCCACCATCCCCCGCAACTCATTTCTTTATGTTCTCTATTTTCTTCTTGACCATTCTCTCAGCAGAATCTGATACTTGAGGAAGAGGAGACACAAGCACACACTGACCACTTCCAGATATCAGCTTCTTTTAAATGAATAGCATTCTACTTGGCTACTACATTAGAAAAATACGAAGTTATATTTCATACAACTGAGATCATACCAAATCCCATTCTCAAAGAACTGTGGCCCAAAGAAGGGAGAGAACCATTCATAAATTGGACATCAAGTGGGAAGTGGCTGGCATGGGAATAGGGCCCTACGGTTTCACAGTTCAACTGTGTGTTCCTCAGTGTCCACCCCTTTCTGTTTGACAGCAAGGAGGCCAAAGGGCTTTTGAGCTTCCTATGTTGGGTCTGAATCCCCTGTGAAATCGTAAAGAGGGAACCTTACTCCACTGTGGTGTTTAAGAGTTGGTGGAATTAGCTCGTCATCAGGGCAGAGCCTCGTGATTGAATTCTGGTGGCTTTCTATGAAGAGGGAGACTGTCACCCATCCAGTGCCCTGCGCCACCTCAGGACTCCTCCAGTAGGATCATGTGGCTCCTTGAGCCTGTATAACCAAGAGTTAAGGAGCTCTTCACTTCACAGAGCTGTGAAGCTTTGGGAACACACCACAGTGATGCACAGCAGACCAAGGAGTTTCGTGGCCAGGGAGGGCACCCATCCACCTCCTTTGAAGCTGGGTCTGAACATGCGACTTAGACCACAGAGGCATCTAAGGAAGCAGACACTATGTCCTCTGCACTGGTGGGTAGTAGCCACTGTCCTCTCCTCCTCTGGCCCCTTCCCTATAGCTGGGAAATGGCCACAGGTGAACCTTGTACATCACAGAACAGCCCTGTGGTGAGGATCCTGGTGCCCTGCAAGACCTTGTGGAACAGAGCCTCTGAACTCTGTAAGAGTGAGTAAGAGAATTGCTTTGGCTTTAATTGGGGAAGGCCAGATGGGTGAGGGTTGTTCTGAACAGGCTTTCTGAGTAGCTGACTCCAGCTACAATTAGAAGAGGAGACGGCAAAGATATAGGTGAGGTCATGCCCAGGCTCAGGGTTTTCACCTTGAGTCCAGTCAACACAGAAGGAAGGAAAATGAGTTGGAGGAATATGGAACTTGCAGCCCAGAAGACCTGCTTAGAGAGGGAAGCAGACAGACACACCTCTGAGGGTATCAGCTCAGAGGGCCAAGCTGCTCCCTAATAATGACAAAAACTGGCATGGACGTGAAATGGCACAAGCGAGATGTGAGATGGACAATGCTGTGGACAGGGATGACCATCTTGGCTCCAGAAAACATAAATCTGATGGGAGAAGTGGGGGTATCACCAGTAGAACTGCCGTCCACAGGTGACAAATGTGGTCAGAGATTAAACTACAGGATGACAGGTGAACTTTGGATGTGAGGCCCTAGGCCCCACAGGCCTGCTGGGTGTTGATGAACACTGTAGGAAACTCCCTGTTGAGTGGTCTGGGGAAGCCCTAGGCACAGCAGTGGGAGAAAGGAGAAAGTACAGATGTGAGCAGACAGCACAGGCTCCACTGCCAAGGCTACAGTCTCCTGGGTGATCCCACCTGAGCGTTAGGGTGACCTTCAAAGCAAGGCTGGAGACCCACTGTGCGGCTGAGGAAGCTGCTGTCCAGGCAAGAAACTAGCAGATTGTTGTCGTAACAAGCCATTTCCCTCTGAATTCTCCCGTATTTTCCAAGGGCAAAGATGTGGAAGGTCCTGAGGGGCAGGGTGACAATCACAGCACAGTGCATCCCAAACATACGAACTGGTAAGCACCATGTCCCTACATCCCTGTGGCTCACTGGCACTCTGGATGGAGGTCCAGAACCCTCCATCAGATACAGCAACAGCAAAGGCCTCAGGGTCAGAGATGGTCTCAGAGCAGGCAAAGGCTCCAGCAAGCCATAGCCATCTGCTGGAGAGCCCCAGGTTGCCAAAGACATGAAGCACCCTTTGCAGGTTATCACCACAAGTCATTCTCAAGTTCAGATTCGCACTGAATTTTCTAACTGCAAACAGAAAGCCTGTAGCCCAGCAGTCAATGATCGTCAAAGCGCTGCCTGCGTGAAACAACGACAATAATCAATGGGCATGGATCAAGGAAAGTCCTGTGCTGGGCCGAGACAACAGCACAACAAAGCAAATGTTTGCATTCTTTAAGAATAGCATCTCATTTATAAAGTATGAGTAATAAAATCAATACTGCTGAAATTGAGCAGCAGCGGCAGGGTGGAGCGTGTTTCCTCAGCCTTACGACAGGTCCCAGATAAGAATGTTCTATATGCCTTTTCCATCTTAGAGTATCAGTTCTTTTTTTTTTTTTAAGAGATTATGGATGAAGATGAAATGTATAGTTACAAGCATGTGGGAATCATGTCCCTTACCGATCAGCCCCACATCTTAACTATAACCTGGCCTAACACTCAATAAATAGGTAGGATAACTGACAATCAGCTTTCCTTAAAAACCCACAAACTTAAGCAGGTAAACTAGGATGCAGTGACTCCAGGTACACCTACTTTGGAGTGAAGCAGGGAGGAAAATGTAGGGAGCGCCTTTCTCCTGGGCTGAGAAGAGCAGCACCCTCAGTACCTGGGAGAGAGATGACCATCAAGGACGTCTTTTGTGGTGATGATGAAGTCTGGGAAGGCAGGTAGTCGAGGCCTCTTTCACTCTTGTCTTGTGCTAAAGCCACACACAAGAGTGGCTGAATGGCACGGCTAAGGAACTGCAAAGGCATGAAGACGGACGGGGTAGAGGCTGACCAGCATGGGAATGTAAAGTGATTCCCCCAGAGAACAGGCAACTCTCCTCATGGCCTCAGAAAGCTTCTGGGACTCGAGGCAAGGCCCTCACTTAAGGTGGCTCCTGTCTGCCTCTGCTAGTGAGGAGAGCCAGCCCTCTGTCCTGCACCTGAACTCTACAGCTTTGGCATACTGCACCTGGGCTGGCCTCGGGCCTCTCCTCCCACCTCTGCTCCACCTACACCTGAGTTCTGTACTGAGGTGTATTGGCTTAATGGGCACGACCATGATTCAGGTTCATGTAGAGAGCCCAGCCAGGTGGCGATTCCTCGGACTCCTTTCCTAGGACTCCTTTCCTAGGCTGGCCAAGAGCCAACTCATTGCTGCTTCTCCAAGGCACATGGGAAAACAGCCCTGATGACCTGACTTGACACTGCCTCCTCATTCAGAGTCACAGCTGGGCCAGGTACTCCAAGAGATGGCCTGGTGTCCACTAGACTCACACTTGGGAGACCCCCTCCCTGGCTGGCCCTCAGTGGGCTCTGAGCAATGCTCAGTGACGGAACGCCTTGGCAAGCCCACGGTGAGGCCGGCTGCCAAGTGCTCTCCCAGCAGCAGGGGTTGTTCTGCAGGAAAGAGGAAAAATGACTGCAAATAAGAGCAGACGTCAGCTTTCTCCCTGCAGTGGGATGAGGTCATTCCAAGCATGCTCTCCTCTTTCTGGATTCTTTTCATTCATTTGGAGTGGGCACCCCTGAATCCACAGTGTGTCTGTGTGTCCTTGCCACACACACAGCAGTGCCCTGGGTCTGAGGATCTCAGGAGCTGGGACCCTCAGCCGCCCTCTGCAAGAGCTGGCCATTTGAGACCTTACTGCAGTGGGCTGTCTAAAAATAGAAACTTCAAAGCAGCAGTGCTTCCTAGAGCCAGACACTTTCCTGATGCACAGAGGCTCCAGGAGCCACCTGCGGCCCTACTACTGTCTTGAGCAAAGCTCAACCCATGTTGCTCACCTGTCAGTGATTTGTGGGGTACTCATCAGAGCCATTGGTAACCCTGTGAGCAGCACCAGATTACCCCCGAGGAAGCATTGGCAGGGACCGAAGAGGGGACCTACAGCAAAGATGTCACCAGCAAGGCAAAACTTCAAACAGTGAGGGCAAGAGGGCAGGGGATCCTGCTGTTTGTAACTAGAAGAAACTCAGAATGCAGATAGGGCCAATATGGACATGGAGATGACTGATAGGTGGACAGACAGATGAGATAAGTGGGTGCATAAATAGATAATAAAATACTAGATAGATAGATAGATAGATAGATAGATAGATAGATAGATAGGCATATAGTCACATGTATGTTGTAGGTATGTGAGTGTCCACTAACAGCCTACACTCATACATGCTTATAGTCACGCATGCATGCACATGATTGCATACTCAGACAGTGCACTTGTGTCGACTCACACACACGTGTATATTTACATGAATGCATATTCATGGACACACTCATACATGCATGCTCACACATGCACACATTAGCACAGATTTAGACTCACTAATGCCAGAAGTCACAGTGCATTTGGGAGGCAACTTCTCCCCATCATTTGCCCCAGCCTGCCCTCCATGATCACACATACTACCGTCCCTGATCGCACACAGCAGGAGGGATGCCTCATGGCCTCTGGCTGGAGCTGCCATCCAGCCCTTCAACCCACATGTAGCTTTGGACCAGCAACTCAGGAACAGGAACAGCCAAGATGAAAGCCAAATCAATGACAGACTGCAAAGAAAGCTCTTCCCTGGGGCCCTCTATGTACTGTTAACCCCCCCCCCATGGTGCCCAGTGCACGTGCTAAGGCAGCAGGACTAGCTAGCGGGCACCGAGTCACATTCCAGACATATTCCCAAAATATTGTCAGATTTCGGGCAACACTGTGAGGAGCCAGTTCCACACCCAGAATATTTGTGGGCTTGATTCTGATCAAAGGATGGACACGTTGGTACACTTGAGAGCACTGGATCCCAAATCCTAGCTTCTGAAGTTAACACACTCTTGCACATAGTATTATATGGTGCATAACAGCCAAGTCCTAGAAAGCCCGTCACAAACACTACAGCAAGAAGAAACTCTCATCCTCTCTTGGCAGATGGTGGAGGCCCCCGGAGGCTGCAAAGCTTCCTCAAGTTGCACAGTGCAGGTGAGCCAGCCTCCACTAACTGCCACTGAGGTGGGAAGGCCCGGCCCTGCTGTGGTTACCCTGGGAGGAATATTGGGCAGGTCTTGTGTAAGCCATGAAAGTTTCCAGAGCTGCTGGTCGCCTTCTTACTTTTCCTCAGGATAGTATAATTCCTGGGATAGTATAATTCTTAACCAGGAGGGGATCCATAGATGAATGTCATGCCCACACACCGCTCCTGTAACTGGAATATTCCAGACCTAAGTGAACTGCCCCTCTGAAGGCATAAACCAGTGCTGGGCATTTCTGAGCCATTGTTAACTTGGTGTTTAGGTATGCTCATGTGGGGCTTCTATTGGAGCACAGGTAAGCACTACCTCAGAACGGTCAGTGCGGACCCAGGTGGTGCAGGCGGAGAGGTCCATTGGGAGAGCGCTGTGAACACAAATGAGGGACTTCTGCCCAGCAGAGGGCAGCAAGCAGAGTACCAGATCAAGGGTCATTGCCTATTCTTTGTCACCCCATTTAAGGCACTGTGTGAAGGGTTGCTAGTGTAGCACAATCCTTGCCATGAGGTGTGCATAAGGCATACCTGTTCTTGGCCCACACGGTGCCAATCACTCTGAAGGCTGTGAGAAGGGCAGGCCTCAGTCAGCTACCCTGGATATTGGGCATCTGGGTAGGATTCTGTGTTCCTTCATGAAAGATGACCACGTGAGTCACAGAGACCTACAGGCAGGAGAGAAGAAATCCATTTTGAGGGCCAAGAAAATGTATGCACACTATGTTCTCTCCCAAGACTTGTCCAGGACGGTCATTTCACAGGCAACGTGGCTAATAAATAAATTTAAATTCATTCCATGTTGCAAGTAGAATTTACATAGGCTATAAAATTAGGAGCGGTTTTTATTTTTTCAGCATTATTGAGGTATAGTTGACAAATAAAAACTACAGAATTAAGGTTCACATGATGCTCAATAAGATATTTAGCTAATGCATGAACATGTTGACATGACACCACAATTAACCTGACCATGACTTTGTATAGCTACCACTTTGTGTAACAGAGTGACAAGCCGGTAGCTAACATGAGGAAAAGTTGAAGACCTTTCCTCAAAGATAAGGAACATGACAGAATGGCCACCCTCTCTTCTGTTAGACATGGCACTAAAGGTCTTACCCAAAGCAGTTAGGCAAAAAGTAAATGAAAGACACATTCAAAACTGAGTATGATGGCCCACACCTGTATTTCCAGAACTCAGAAGGCTGAATGGAAAGGATCATGAATTCAAGGATAGCCTGGACTACACAGAAAGCCCTTGACTCAAAATCTTTTTAAGGACGCTTCTATATTGGAAGAGATGACACAATGTGTCTATTTGAAGAAATGATGTATTTACACATACATCATTTATACATATATACAAATACACATATAATAAGTCCAAAAGCTCCATAAAATAACTGCTAGAACTAATAAGAAAAACCAGAAAGTTGAATGATAGGGAATCAATATGCAGGTAGATGTGGTGGTTCGTGCCTTTAATCCCAGCACTGGGGAGGCAGAGGTAGGCAGTTCTTTTTGAGTTCAAAGCCAGCCTGGTCTACAAAGCCAGTTCCAGGACATCCAGGACTGTTACACTGAGAAACCCTGTCTAGAAAAAAAAAATCAATATGCACAAAGCAGTTCTGCTACTATTAAACTATCCAAAAAGAAAAAAAAAAACAACTGAATTTATTGTAGTATTCAAAAATATATATTTGAGATAAATTTAACCTGATTGCATATCAACAATCTATAACTTCCTCCAGGCTGAAATTTATTCTTAGAGCAAAATCCTGTCCCTTCCACCAATCCCTAACCCCTGGCAGCCTGCTTGTCACTATGCTTCTGTGAATTCCACTGTGCTAGGTTCCAGTACAAATGAAACCATGCAGCCATTGATTTTCTGTGTCTGGTGTGTCTCTCTTATACTAAATGGAAGAATTTTCTTTTTATAAGTAAAAAAATACAATTTAACACACTTCTACATCACTTTTCCTTTTTATCTATACACTGAAGATGTTTACATCTCTTGTACATGAGGCTTGTAGGGATTTCTCTACAGGTTATTGAGTCTAATTCCTTCAAGACATAGTGGGATTGTGAGATACTGTCTTTTTAGTTTTGGATGAATGCCTGTGTTGTCTCCTATAACAGCTACACCAGCTTCCAGTCCCTCCTAAAGGGACAAGTGTCTCTTTTCCCCACTTCCTTATCACTTCTATCATTTGACCTTCTCACTGAGATCTTCCTGTGAGTTTCTAGGATAATAAGTTCCGTTGTGTCTTTCTCATAGGCAGTTGGCCATTTCTTCTTTTAAAAAGATACGGATCTATTGGGTCTAATCCAGCAACATGACTGCTCTGGCAAGGGATCACATCCAAATTCCTTCTAGGTCTGTGTGATTTGGCTGGAATGAAACACTTTTAATCCTTCTGGCTGAAAGACAGACACACCCTTAGTACATACCTTTAATCCCAAACAATGAAGGTAAAGTCAGTTTGTAGAAGGAAGCACCCACATTTGAGGAGCAGTCACAGTGACGAATCAGAGAAAGATCTGACGGAATGCATCAGAGAGAGAATACACCCAACTCTCATAAGAGGCAGGAAAGAAAAGACAATACAGAAAAGAGTTCAGTAGAGAAGACAGTGCAGTAGACTTGAGTTCAGTACAGCACAATATACACAGTTCAGTGCAGTGCAGTTGAGTTCAGTTGACTTTGTGCAGTTCAGGGCAGTGCAGTTCATGGAGTTCAGAAGCAGAGAAATTCAGAAGTTGAGAGAAGCCAATTTGAGTCATTCACCTTGGGGATGGGTTTTGAGCCAGAACAGCTGAATTGAAACAGCCAGCAAAGCGTTTAGAAAGAACTAGAAATGGTGAGCTTATTCAGAAGCCTCCAAGACTGACAATTGAATCAAGTAGCTAAAAGTTATGTTTACATTGGTTCTTTGCCCTCTTCAGTTAGGTCAACCACCTTGCCAACGGCTTGTACAGGCCTCCTTTGTTCCTTGCTAGTCTGATGTAGCAACATCTGTCTGTCTTCATTTTGTTACCTATGTTTTGGGAGTCATATTCATAAAGTCCCCAGGACCAGTGTTGGGGAGACTCAGCCCTTGTTTCTTCTTGTTTTGTGGTTCTGGCTTCATGTGTCATCCTCCCATCCATTTTGAGTTGGCTTCGTTGTGTGGTACTGGGAACTAAACCAAGAGCCTTGCAAATGCTGAGCAAGCATTCTGCTACTGAGCTCCTTTCCAGATAGGCCTTAAACTCATGATCCTCCTGCCTCAATCCCTCAAGTCACTGGGATTATAAACCTACTCCATCAGGCCTGGCATGAGTTAATATTTGAGAATACTGTAAGATAGGAATCTAATTTCCTTCCTTTGCAAGTGGGTGCGACTTTCCCCATCACTGTTTACCTGAGCCCACCCTCTGCTAATGTGTTCTTAGCACCAGTCACATAGATGTTTAGTTTACCCTGAACTCTCAGTTCTGAGACAAACATCAAGTACCTCAGCCCTTGAGCTGACACCATGATGCTCTGGTTACTACAGCTTTGTGATATAGTTTAAATCAGAACATGTAATGCCACCAGCTATGTTTTTCCGGCTCAAAATAGCTTTGGCTCTTGTAGGTGTCTTTATAAATTTTAGGTTGTTTTCTTTCATTTCTATGGAAAATATTAGTGGTATTAGTAATGGCCTTGTTAAACTATTTATTAATGCATATTGATTATGCAAAATAATTGATTTCATGACCATCTCACACCTGCATGTAACATGCTTTGGGCAAGTAAACTGAACAAACAGTTCTCAGTAGTACAATTGGCCAATAATACACCAAAAAAGTATTCACTATGTGCAATCATTGAAGAAATGACCATCAAACCTTTGAGATCCCACCTCAGCCTAGCCAAGATAGCTATTATCAAGAAAGGAAACACCAAGTGCTGGCAGCAATAGTAGGATGTGGGGAAGCACTGTACACCATTGGCAGGAATGAAAATTAGTCCAACTTCCGTGGAAATGAGCATAAAGATTTTTCAAAATTACTTAAAAGTAGAATGACTTCTTAGGGTGCTTGCTATAGCACTCTTGGTTATATACCTTAAGTAACCAAAATCAGAAAAAAAAAAAAATAGGGATGTCTGAATACCCCCATATTCACTGATGCAGCATTCACAATAGCAAAGCTATGGAACTGGCCAAGGTGTCCATCCATAGATGAATAAAGAAAATCTGATGTATGTTCATATGTATGTTATGTATATATGCCTGTATATACGTATACAATAGGGTTTTCATTCACGCATAAAGAAGAACAAAACTGGGCTAGCAAGATGACTCAGTTAGTAAAGACACTTGCTGCCAAGAGTGACATTCTGAACTTGACACTATGACCTTTGCGAAGGGAGGTAAATAATTCCCTAAAATTTTTCTCTGACCTCCATGTGTGCAAGATGTACATACATAACAATAACAATGACAACAACATTAACAATAATAATGATGAATTAAAATAAAAATAAAGTGTTGTGGGTTACTAATATTCATTATCAATGTATCTTTCAGTTAAGCAGTGGTTCTTACTAAACCAGCTGTACACCCAAATCACCACACAGAGACTAGGATTTATTTAATTAAGCTAGAGCATAATGCTGGGCAATAGTTATTCCATCCTAACCCTCCAAGCAGGCATAGTTTCCTCCCATTCAGAATTTCCAACATTACACTTGCTTTTAGTCGTATCTCAGGTCCGGTTCCTCTCTCCTTGTGGTTCCAACTCCTCTCCTGCCAATCTCTCCTCCCTGACTCCTCCCACTCGCTTCTGTCTCCTCCCCTCCGTTGCCCAGCACTGGCTGATTGTTTTAATTGACAATTACAGAGGGTGGCGTGTTTACACAAACTTGAGGCAGGTGATGCTAAGAATAAACATCACAATGCAATGTCTGGATTGAAACCAGATAGTGGAGTAGAGAAATCAGCATTTGAATGAACAAGGGTAAATTGTATACATCCCACAAGAACATTATACCAACATTTCCCCCTTTAAGTCCAATAAAAGGCTCCTTTTCTTTCAATACAATAATAATTATAAAAGTTATGACAACTATTAGCTAAGATTTACATATGCAATGTCCAGTTCATGTGTATTTGGTAACTTAGGAGAAAATATTTGATTATCTATCCTATCTTGACAAGTTTAGAGTGCTGTACCTAAATTAACTTTTATCCTTATTGGTATTACATATATGAAAGCATTTTCTTAAATTCTAAACAAGTTAAGCTTAATTGTGGAACTATAACTATTTGGTCTTCAACCCCACCAGAGACTTGAGAAAGAATAAAATTAGTTACTGGAGAAAATAGGAAGTGCAAGTTAGCAGTTTCCAAAAAAAAAAAAAAAAAAATTGACAGAGACAGTTTGCTGCCTGAACAATTACAGTCACCTGTAATTCTCTATAATGTTGGAGCATCATCTTCAGACTTATGACTCAGAATATTTGACAGACGTATATATGAAACAGGAACTATTTGAGACTTGCTTACCCTCTCTTGGCACAGTTCAGCAGTCGACTTGTCCTGCATTTAAGCTTGCCTATTTTTGGCAGAATTTTATCTGTTATGAAATGAGGGTATTTTCTTTTTGCCACATTTGAAGCCATCTCCATATGGAGGTTCTTCAATGCTCATCATTATCTTTGAGGTAGGTGGGGTGTTGCCAGGAGATGACCTGTTTCATTGTCAAAGAATCTTTAAAACAATAAAGACATTTTAAAAATGCCATATTCTGTATGTCTCTGAAGTTTTTGAAGACTTAATTATCTTTATGTAAATGACCTGTCTACAAAATTATATTTATCCGCTAAACCCAAGATGTATACTACTGTGATTAGAGTATTGTCTGACATGACTATGAGTTGATTAACTAGCAATTAACTTGCATTACCTAATACCCTAAACAGTTTGTAATAGCAGTTTAAAAGTATTGGAAGAAGCCTTAAATTTGTATCAATATACTAAAATTTACCAATGTACTGAAAATACTTATTTTTGCACCAATATACAAAATCCTATACCAGAGTTAAAAAAAATAACCTTATTTGAGAATAACAAATAAAACCTTAAGTTGAGTAGATTCAATAATCTACCTTTTGTCTTACTATTCCTGTAAGATATCCCTGTATTCCTCTTTCTTTCTTTCTTTCTTTCTTTCTTTCTTTCTTTCTTTCTTTCTTTTTATCTCTTTTCTCCTTATCTAAGAAAGAAAGATAGAGAAAAGAAAAAGGAAAAGACAGAAATCCCTGAGTCTAACCTTGTTTTCTCTCTAAGACCCATCAATAATTTATAACACCTCCCAATGACAATAAACATTCATATAGCCACAGAAAACAACCAAAAACCTACCCAACCCCCCCCCCATAAAGGAAATTGGACATCATTCTCATGAATTTTTTCTAGCTGACTTTTTGAACACACAGGAATCCTGTTAGGGGGCCCAAAGGAAATTGGAGAAAATGGTTAATTAAGCAAGCATTAACATTTGAAATTTCAGGCTTAATAGAAGTCCTGTTTGGAACAGTCTAAAATGCTGGACCAACTGAGATTAGTAGCTTTTTTCAAAGCTCTCTTGGGAGGGGGCTTTGATGGGAAAGAGCAATTGAAGCAGTTGAGGCAAGAACAAGCAGAATGCTAGAACATGCAAGATGCTGGATCTGTCAGTGTTGACAGATGTGTTAACATCTCAGCATGCTGAAGGATGGATTCTGTCAGGTTTGACCCAGCATCTCTGGTGTTCAGTCCTTTTGTTCTGAAAACATAATTTTCCACAAGCATTATACAGTCCTAAAATTATAAATGCATGAGATGTGCAGGATGAAACGAAACTGTAAACCAATTTTATCTATGCCAATTAAAAGAATGGCATAATAAATTTTGAAGATATTGTAGCCAATGATTCACTGGCCATGTATTGGAGACATTTTTTTAAGTCTCAGACAGTTTCAGAGTTGTTCCCATGTGAAGGGATCAGCAATTTATGTTATGTGTTCTGTTTAGTCTTCTTGATTTCTCTCTTTCTTGTGTGTGGCAAGATCTTCTGGTGGTCTTCCTTTGTCATATCTGATTTTTATTAGTTTTGATGGAACCTGTAACTTCTCTTCTCCTGTATGAACATACACAAAACCTCTTCCCCAGCGAAACACATTCCCTGATCTCCATTTTGGAATTAGAACCTTTACATGCTGCTCTAATTCAGCAGTCCTTTCTAAATTCCACTGTCTTAGCAGGTGTGCTACTTATCTCATTTAAACATTTTAAAGTTAATAAATCATTATTTAATCTATTTTGGGGAGGTATAGTTCTCTCCTGTTTTATGACCATCTTTTTAAAATTACTGTTAGATATTTTCATACTTGTTTGAACTGTAGGATTATAAGTTATATCTGTAACAGTTTTTATGTCATAATGACTAAAATATTGTTGAATTCCAATGGACATACATGCTGAAGTACCACCAGCCCCAATTTGTAAGGGCATCTCCAAAACATTCACCATATCTAACAAACGTGTAACCTTAGGATCATGCTCTCCAGAATTTAAGGCAAAAGCCCACTCGAATTCTGAATATGAATCTAAGGTATGGTGCACGTATTTCGGTTCTCCAAACTCTAACATGGAGCACACCAGCTACTACATGATCCTGTTCCAAGACAACACTGAAAAGGATCTGCATTTCTACTTTAGCACATAGACCTTCATCCAGTAATTAAACCTTAACAATACACATACAATATCCAGTCTGACCAAGTTGGCCTATAGCTGAAGACTTTCTCTCCAGCATCTCAATAGGCTGCCATTTTGCAATCTCTTCAAGCTTCTGTGAACTTTTCTCATCTGGAGCCACCTCTTTTGGTGTTATTTTAAGTACCAGACTGTATTGCTCTGAATGCTCTCTATTCTGCTTCAAAGATTCCCCCAACCTCTGTTCTATGGCCTTTAATTTATCATCTATTTTCTCAGTCTCTTCTTTCTCCAAGTAAGCCTTATCCTGATCGCTCCCAAAGAGGGTATACAAAACTGAAATCATCAGAGAAAAAAATTACTTGTATGCAAAGAGAAACAAACTCAAATGGTATCCAGAAGCACTGTCACTGTGTCTTTCTCCATTTTCAACATAGAAAATTATCTTTTTTTAATCTCAAAACCTTTCCTTAAGGACTTTACTTTCTTAGACCCAGTTTCCCTTTCAGACCTTAACCAGTTCAGATGCTTGAGACTTTTCTGTCTGTCTCTGGCTCCTGCTTCTAGGGAGAGATATTTTTTCTGCCTCCCTCACTGGACCCCTCCCTCATTCTGGAAAGTTAAGGTCCACAAATGTTTGCTCCTCAGACCAGCAAGAAGCTCTTCTCAAACGGTTTTGCTTTCTGCCTTGGCTAACCAAGTCTGGCTTTTAGAAGCTTCCTTCTTTTTTTGTGATGTATTTTTTTTTCCTTTTTTCTTTATTAATTAAACTTTATTCACTTTGTATCCCCCCCATGGTTCCCTCCCTCCTCCAGTCCCAATCCCTCCCTTCCTCCACCCTCTGCATGCATGCCCTTCCCCAAGTCCACTGATAGGAAAGGACTTCTTTTCCTTCCTTCTTATCCTAGTCAATTAGGTCTCATCAGGAGTGGCTGCATTGTCTTCTTCTGTGGCCTTGTAATGCTGCTTCCCCCTCAGGGGGAGGTAATTAAAGAGCAGGCCAATCAGTTCATGTCAGAGACAGTCCCTGTTCCTATTACAATGGAACCCACTTGGATACTGAACTGCCATGGGCTACATCTGTGCAGGGGTCTTAGGTTATCTCCATGCATAGTCCTTGGTTGGAATAGCAGTCTCAGGAAAGACCCCTGTGCTCAAATTTTTTGGTTCTGTTGCTCTCCAGTTTCTTTAGGTAGAGAAAAAGAGTGGATCTTGCTTCCTTCTTAAAGAGCCACTCTTTTTCTCTACCTAGAGAAACTGCCTCTCTGGGGTTTGTATGTATCAATTTTTGTTTTTCTGCAGCCTGCTGGAGGCCTTGCTGCTCTGCAGGGGGTCTGTCTAATCAGGAATCTGTGAGCTTCTAGTTTAGGAACTGCCTTTGTTTTTAAGGAACAGAACTAAAAAACTACTCTATAGTTTCACTTTCTATGTACATTCTTGCTAGATTACTGTAAATTCTGTCCCACGTTGATACCCCATTTACTGTGGGTTATTATTCATTGGTCTGTTTTCTATCTTTTAGTTAAGCAGTGGTTATTCCTAAATCAGCTGTACACCCAAATCACCACACAGAGACTAGGGTTTATTTAATTAAGCTAGAGCATAATGCTGGGGCAATAGTTATTCCTTCCTAACCCTCCAAGCTGGCATAGTTTCCTCCCATTCAGAATCTCCTCCCTGCCCGTCTCTAAGTCTACTGATGGGGGTGGTACTCGTCCCCTTCCAGACCTTATCAGGTCTCTTCAGGACTGGCTGCAATGTCCTCCTTTGTGGCCTAGCAAGGCTGCTCCTCCCCCCAGGGAAGGGGGGGAGGTCAAAGAGCCAGCCATTGAATTCATGTCAGAGACAGTCCCTGTTCCCCTAACTAGGATACTGGGCTGCCATGGGCTACATCCGGGCAGGGGTTCTAGGTTTTATCCATGCATGGTCCTTGGTTGGGGAAACAGTCTCTGAAAAGACCCCTATGCCCATTCTTTGTGATGTTGAACCATCTTCGAATTCCAAAGATAAATCCCACTTTATCATAATGTATGATCCTTTTTAACTTTGTTGGCTTCAACTAGCTAGTTTATTTAGTAATTTCCTATCATCTTCACTTGTAGTTATCTTTTATGTGGTGTGTTTGTCTGGCTTCATTACTGGGTTAATGCCACCATTGTAAAATGAATTTAGTATTCTTTCTTCCATTTTTTTAAAGAGTTTAATGAAGGATTATTGTTCATTCTTCCCAGAGTGTTTAGTCAAATTCTGTGAACTGATCAACTCCCCAGATTTTCTTTGTTGGGAGGTGTTTGATTTCTGATTCAGTCTCTAATTCCTGATAGTATTTTCAAATTTTCTGTTTCTTCCTGACTTGGTTTTTGTGAGTTGAATATGTCTAGAAATTGTACATTTATTTTACATTATTCAACTCATGAACACATAATTATTTATAATAACATTTTATGGTACTTTGTGCTAAGATGTATTTCATGAGCTGTGTTATATGGCCCTGGTGACTATTCAGGATTTGAGAAGAATGTGTTTTCTGCTGCTGTTTGACATTATCTTCTGCATTTGTCTGCTTGGGCCATTTGGTCTAATGCTATTGAAATCAGTTCTCTCCTTTCTATCTTGATGATTTATCTCCTGATGAAAGTCTATTATTATTACTATTTTTTAATTTATTTCTTCCTTTTCATTATGTCAACTTTGACTTTAATATTTAAGTACTCTGAAATTGAGTATATAAATATTTATTATTCTTATATTTTATGAATTTACTCTTATATTATTAAATAAATTTTTCATTTCTCTTTTGGTTACTATTTGCAAGGAATATCTTTTTCATTCTTTCACTTCCGACTCCTTCTGTCTTTAAAGTTGGGTGAGTTTCATGTAGGCAGCATATAGTTGGATCTACAATCTTACCCATACAGTTGCTCTGATAGAAAAACTTCATCCACTTGGGTTAAAATTCTAATGACTTTATAGGTAAGGACTTATTACTGAAATCATGTTGTTGTCTGCTTGTTTTGTGGTTTTCCTTTCTCTCTCTCTCTCTCTCTCTCTGTGTGTGTGGGGGGGTGAGGGGATGGGAAGGTGGGGGGTTGAGACTAGACAAATGTTCTATAGTAATATGTTTTAAGTATTTGTCTTATGTCTTTTAAGTATCTTCTATATATCTTTTCTGTCTTCTTTTAAATCTTTCATGGTTATTGTGAGAACTTTTAAAAACATTTAAAAACCAAACCAATCTATTTCCAGCTAATAAGTTTTCAATCGCATAAAAATTACACTTTTGTTTGTCCCAAATATTTAATGTTTCTGGATAAAGGGCTTAGTTGGCTCACAGTTCCAGGTTACAGTCCATCACTAGAGGAAGTCTCATAACTTGAAGAATCTGGTCACAATGCATCTTCAGTTAAAAAATTGAGAGAGATGGATGCATAATTCCTTTTTAATTCCTTTTTGATCAGCTAATGACTTTATTAGGTTTTTTTATAGAGCATGGGTAGGAGTTCACTTACAGATCTGTGGGTGGTGCATCCACTGCAAAATTTCCACCGTGGATGATGACCTCAGGAGTGCTGCATCATGGAGTGCCCAGCTAACAAGTTAGCTTTTCATTTTCTATACTATGGTCTTTTTAAAAAGATCTATTTATTTTAAAATTTATTTTAAAAAATCTATTTATTTTAAAACTTGTTAACTTCCAGCTAACAAGTTAGCTTTTCATTTTCTATACTATGGTCTTTTTAAAAAGATCTATTTATTTTATGTGCATCAATAGAGTTACAGGCAGGTGTGAACTGCCATGTGAGTGCTGGGAATTGAACTCAGGTCCTCTGGAAGAGGATCTAGTGCTCTTAACCTCTGAGCCATCTTTCCAGTCCCCTATACTTTGATCTTTTAACATTTTCCCTTTAGAATAAAACACCATTGCAGTTTTATTCTAAACTTGGATTTAAATTTACCTTCATCAGTAAATTTCATATAGTCATCTGCTTTATGTTAAATGTCAATATCCTTTTGTTTTTATGGAAGCAGTCATGTAGTATTTTCTCGTTAGGTAGGTCTAGTGGTTATAAACTCCCTCTGCTTTTGAGAAAATCTTTCTGCACTTGGAATATGTCATTCCATTCTTCCATGACCAAACGGGTTTCTGCTGAGAAATCCACTGAAATGCTGATCACTAATGAGTATTCTCTTGTTTATGACATGCTACTTTTCTCTTGTTCTTTTCAAAATTATTTTTTCTTGACCATTACAATTTGATCGTAATGTGTTTCAGTGCAAAATCTCTTTGAATTAAACTATTTGAGGTCAGATGAGATTGGGTGTGTTCAAGGTTGTACTGGGGGAGGGAGCAGAAGAGGGACAGAGGATAGTATTGGGAGAAATGAGGGAGAGGGCTACAGTTGGGATACAAAGTGAATAAACTGTAATTAATAAAAAAACAAATAAATTTTAAAAAATCTATTTGAGGCCTTTGAGCCTCCACAGAGCTAAACATTTGTAGCTTTCCCAGGTTTCAGGGAAACTTTCAGTCATTCTCTCTTGAGCTTTCTGCCTGTGGTGGTTGGAATCAGAATGTCCCTTGCACGCATAGCCTCATATATTTGAATGCTTAGTCACCAAGGAGTCCATTATTTGAAAAGATTAGAAGAATTACAAGGAATCACTGTGTGTCACTAGGGGGTGGGCTTTGAAGTTTCAAAAGCCCATGGCAAGCCCAATGTCTCTCGCTCTGTTTGCAGATGTAGCTCTCAACTACTTCTCCAATGCCTAGAAAGGTGTCATGCTTGCCACCATGCTCCCCACCATGGTGATAATGGGCTAAACCTCTGGAATTGTAAGCAAGCCCCTAATTAAATGTAAAAGAGTTACTGTGGTCATGGAGTCTTTCACAGTAATAGAACAGTGACTAAGACACTGACCTTTCTTTTTCTCATCCCTACCCCTGTCTCTCTCCATTTTTTTCATCTGAGATTTCTATAATGGGAACATTGGTTCACTTAATGATTTCCCATTAGTTTCAAGGACTTTCTTTACTTTTTCATTTGTTTTCTTCTCACTG
This sequence comes from Psammomys obesus, assembly GCF_907164565.1. Taxonomy (NCBI): domain Eukaryota; kingdom Metazoa; phylum Chordata; class Mammalia; order Rodentia; family Muridae; genus Psammomys; species Psammomys obesus. The sequence continues at coordinate 9,730,034 of NW_026592118.1, forward strand.
GACAATTTTTTAAAAACTCATCTCAAAATTTACAGACTACATTCCATTTTATTGAGAATATCATTAATGTTGTGTATTGTTTTTATTTATTTATTCTACTCTTTATCTTTGAGATTTTTGGTTGTTTATAAATTCTAGCCCTTTGTTAAATTTTTCATGTTATTTGTATATCCTTTTTCTGATATCACTGAACCATATACCTATGTTGTCTTGTAATATAATTATTTTATGCCCTTACAGTTACCTCATATATTTCCATTTCTTTGTGGTCAGTTATTAAAGAAGTATGATTCTTCTGGAAGTTATCACAGTTCCTTGATTATTTTCATGTTTCTTGTGTTCTCACATTGATTTCTGAGCATTTTATGGAGCAGTTACCTCTTCCAAACCTTAGAGATTGGCGTTAATCTCATTTGTTTGAGTATATGGTGCCAGCTGGGTGGAGTGTGGCAGCTCTGATTCCAGGAGTACAGTGAGGCAGTCTTTATTCTGCTTTATCAATTGAGAATGATAACAGTGGAAACTGTAGGAGTCTCAATAGCCACAGCTGAGGTGTTTACAGTGATGGTGGTATAGTAGCAAGGGCCACTGAGGTCTTCAGTGAGCAAAGAGATGGGTCCTCCAATTCTCCTTGTCCTTACTGAGGACATTCTAGAAAAGGACATCCCTTTTGGTCTTTCATGGTCCACAAGAAGTTCAGGAGCAGCTGCATGATTGAGGTCCTATACTTTATGGCTGGTAGAATTCCTGTGACATCTATATCTTATGGTACAGCTTCCCTTTCTAGGCATAAGTATGTGAATGTTTTCCACAAAGTTGGAGTCTGGGGCTCTTAGATGTACCCGAACATATTGACTCCACAGCGTAGGGCACATTAGCAAATCATCGTGGTAATTAAGGGGACTCTGGTGGTTCTGACCCCAAGAAGTGAGTCACCATGGAAATAGGGGTCTTAAAAATGTTGGTACACAATTGTCACCCAGAGTCCAAAGTTAAGAGACTGCAGGATATTATTTCAGGCCCCTACAATGTATTATCAGTATTATGGTGCAGGCCTTGGAGGCACAGCCTTCATGTCCCAGAAAGATGTCATTGTGACATGGAATAAGACCCCAGAGATGACAGGGTGCAGCAGTGACTGGGGGCAAGGGAAAAGGACAAGCACAATGGTAACTCCAGTGTTGTAGGTGGTTATTAATATTTACTATTGATCTATCTTCTGGTAATGCTGCTGTTAATCCTAAGCAGCTATATAACCAAATCACCACACAGAGACTAGGTTTTTTAGTTAACCTAGAACACAATGCTGGGCAATATTTACTCCCTCCTAAACCTCCAAGCCCTCGGTTTCCTAACATTTAGATTTCCCACATTATACTTGCTTTTTGTGAAATCTTAGGTCTGGTTCATGCTCCACGTCCTCCAAGATCTCTCCTCCAGCTCTGCTCTCCTCGCTCCTTTCCTGCTCTCTAGCTTCTCCCCTCTTTCCTGTCCTCTGGCTCCTCCCATTGCACAACATTGTATCTAGTTGCTTTATTTTGTCCTGTTTACACAAGAGTTGAGACAGGATGCTTATAGTGAGTATCACAATGCAATATCCAGATTGAAACCCTAGAGTAGGGGTGGGGTGGGGGAGAAATCAGTATTTAATGAACGGTAAGGTGTATACATTAAAAAAAAAAAAAAACCATTATACCAACACTCCAGTTCTTTTTGATAGCTAGTTCTGTGGCATCCCAGGGGAATAAGAGTGACAGTAAGGCCCCATGGATGGCGTTGCATAGCTGTGACTTAGCCCTGTGGTTAGCATAGCCATATGGGGATATGGTTGTAGAAGACAGCAGAGTGGGATGAGACTGTTGCAGTTACCATGATCCAGATGATAGGAGATAGCAGCCATAATCTGTGGCAAAACTCAGATTCTTTACTCCGAAACTCTCTGAGGTTTCTGTGCCATTCACAGATTGTCTGCAGCTGTTTTGTTGGCATGTGGTGTTTGTTGGTTATGGGGAAAAGAAGTATTGGTACCTTTCACTTCCCCATCTTTCTGATGCCATCCTCAAAGATAGTTTTAGGGCCATTAAGATGTCCCAGCAGATAAAGTCACTTGTCATGCAAGCCTGACAACATGAGTTCAATGCCAAGAACCCAAATAAAGGAAAAGGAAAGAACCAACTCCACAAAGCTGTCCTCTGGCTCCAACATGTAAACCATGACTCACGTGCCCACAAACACACAATAAAAAGATTAAATAAAGAAAATTGAAAGAAAGTTTTTAACATCATGGCAGGATGGTCCACAGGAAAGATTTTAATAATAAGGGCCCCACCTGTATTCACAGTAAATTTCCTTTGTAGAACTTTGAAATTTTACCTTGAAGTAAAATAATACACCACAACTGTGGAGTCTTTGCCCTTTAACATTTGCTTCCAAAACACGCTATTACAACTCTGGATTCTCTTAAACCTGAAATACTCCAACGTCTCCCTGTATTACATATTGTCAGGGCTCACATCTGAATATCTAGTGTGTTCCCTGGAAGTTACTAGAGCATGCCTGAAGCTGGCTTCTGCTTTGCTTAAGCATCTACAGTGCTAAATGACAAGCAAAGAAGCCGCCTGGTAGGAAGAGCAGTTCACATTCTGTATATAATGTAAGCAAGAACAAAGTGCTGTAGGGATACAGGCCAGAGGGAGGAGGCTGGGATGGAAGTTCAAGGAAGTTGTGAAAGTTGGTGTCACAAGGGATGACCAGACAACCAGCAAGGGATGGCTGAATAGGCCAGCTGAGCAGTGCTGAGCATGACTGCAGACAGGCATCAAACGGCTGGTCTTACAGCCTCAGGTGAACAACTGGATCTCACAAAACAGCGCTCCAGGGGCATTAATACCACATTTCCACCTTTGCTTCACTACACTGCTCAGAAGGGTCACACCAATATCTGGAAGAGATACATAAAGATGTGACATCACAACCCTCCCTCCTCTGTTGCTTCCCTGTAAATCTTTTCTCCATCTCTATCTGGAACCCAATCCCTTCTGTGAGGCTGTCTTTGAAAGAAGGGGTAGAGGGCAATCATGTACCCACCATGTCTGGATCTGCCCCGGGTGTGACTGTCAGCACTGACCAAATGTGGCGCCTCATATAAACTCACACTGTGAAACCTGTGTATACTCATGCCACTGGTTTTGATGGAGAGCACCAGGAAGATTCCATCTAACCTGAGAGACACTAGCAGTGGGGAGAGAGCCCTTAAGAAGGGAGCTGTTGTTTACAATCAGTGAGAGTGAAGACTGTGAAGGAACTTGATCAGAGCCCAGCCCAGCCCCAAAGCCACTGTGGTACCCCTCATCATACTACTGGCCTTCACCCACACTTCACGCCCACTGAGTGAACAGTGAGGAGAGCTGGATGGGGAACAATGGAGAAAGGGAGGTCAACTTGCTTGGCAAGCTTGTCACCTCCCACTCAGCCACGACAGTAGTCACATTGGAGCTCTGTCACACAGCAGAAGGGCCTGAGAAGTAGATGGGGGCAGCTGTGCAAGATGCAGGAGAGACTCTCACTGATCTTTCAGGCCACACAGCAGGTGACCTCAATCAATGAAAGTAGAGACACCAATGGCTTCCAGGCCTGGCTAGCCTCAGGCAAATCCTCCAGGGGACAGGTTAAAAAGGAAAAGATGCCAGTCCTAGGAGAGGCCTGATTCCAGCTGGAGATGGGTGCCCCCAACTAGACTGTCAGGCTCAGTGGGCTCCACACACCTGTGTGTCCCACCCCTGAAGGTAAGCAGACAGAAGGTGGCAATGCAGCCCGGAGAGGGCAGGCAGCTGCTTTCAGAGGAAAGCCACCCAGGCAGGACACCTGAACCCTCTCACTCAGTTCAGAGCTGGGGTCCCAGAGCCCTCTGCATGGACTCTTTTGAAGGTTGGCAGAGTCTCTTGGTTTGCAGGGTGCTACTAGGGTGCCACATTCAAAGGTGGAATTGTGTTGAGAACGGTCCAGTCTGGCCTCTTTCTAGAGTTAAAAGGAATGGCCTGGGGTTCCACCCTCCTCCTGCTTTCAGACTGCTGCCCTTCCCCAATACTCCTTGGCTCCAGTTCAAGAGCAAGAGCTGCTGATGTGCAAGTAGAGAGGGGACAGCAAGCAGCAGAGGCTCACAGGTTAATCATTAACATCATCTGGGCCCAAGGAGAGCCACAGCCCTGCGGGGCCCAGGGCTTTTAAGGAAGTAGCAAGGAGGAAACTCCTAGCCCCAGCAACCACTGCAGAAAAGCTTCACCTGGGAACAGCAGTTTCTTTGCTCCCTTAGCCCGTCAGGGGAAACAGTGAAGTAAGAGAGGGAACATGCAGCAGCCTGGGGAGGTCCCTGATCAGTGCTTTCTCTGGTGGCCATGCTGCCCAGTACAGCTGACCCCTATCCTGACAGTGCAGTCAGTCCGGACAGGGATCTCCCCATCCCAGCTATCCTAGGGCCTCTGCCTACAATAACCATGGTTGCCTACAATAACCATGGTGAAGGAAGCAGATACCTTCCTGCTGCCTTCTCATGTCCCCAGGAATCACCGGCATTCAGTCTGCACAGCGTAACCAAGGACCAAATGAGGATTAACCTTGAATCCTCACACTTGACTTTGCCCTAGAGAGAAGGAGCCCAGGTAGACTCCCTGCCTGAATGTGTGTGAAGCAGATCCTGCATGCAAAAATAAAAATAAAATAAAATAAAAACTGCACACAGGAGCTGCTGGCTGTGGAAGGCTCAGGGTTCCACCCATGACTGCATTGCCCAGCCATCTGAGCCGCTCTCAGATTTGCAAGGAAGGAGGCCACTTGGCTTTCAGACGCACTGAAATGTTTCCACATCCAAGAAGTCCCATGGTCAACAGCACCTCCAGTCTTGGTAAAGGGAGAAGGTGGCCCTGCCTAGTCCTCAGCCCTCTCTGCGTAGTGGTCTGGCCTTTGCTTGACCTACACATGAGAGAGAACCCAGGCCCAGGGTTCTCAGTGTTCTTCTTGTGCCTGTTTTCCAGCAGCTTTGCATGTGGCCCTCCTCCACCTCAGGGTTGGCCAGCTGTCAAGGGGAGTTTCTTTCTGGGCCACCTCGGGACACCCCATCTCTCGTATTTCCCAAGGACTGAGGAAATGCACCAGGCAGTACTGGGAGTGTTCTGTCTCCCAGTGAAGCACAGATGAACTTCCTGGAGACCAAAATGAAGGAACATTGTGGACTTTTATACAGCCACCCCACACTTGCCGCACTCTACCATGGTAGATAGAATCACAAATTCAGTAGATACATGTTGCTATAGAAGGTAACAGCTCTGAGTAGACCTTGATGGTTTCCAGATATACCTTGTCAGGCAGTGGAGAAAGAATGCTGCTCTGAGGAGTTCACATGCACACAAAGGAGCCCGAAAAGGCCCAAGGTGACATTGTGTCTGTGTTGTTGGAGATGATTTCATTATCAAGGTGGGGAATGGAATGAAGTGGGGTTATTTCTGGCCCTGCCGTAATCACCCCCTAGACAGAGCATGATGAGGACAGGAGAGCTGGGATCTGTGAGCTGTGGTCAGAGCTCATCGACCTACTGTCAAGGTGAAGAGAATAAAAATAAACAATGTATGTCAAACTGTAGGGAATCGAAGAGGCACAGGGGAAGACGCACCCAAGGGTGCATTTCCATCTGCCTCTATCTTCGCAAGCAGGTGATACAGGGATGCTCAGCTTCTTCCTTTCCTCACTCCATCAGCTGATGCTCCTGGGACAGTGCTGAGCCACAGATGGCAACAGAGCAAACATCAGCACAGCCGGATGCTTGTCCAACAAAACAAAAGCGCCACTGGATGACAACCTAGACCCTAACAAAGAGGTATCAGCATGCATCTAAACACACGCACCTCTCCTTTCAGCATAAACAGTTCAGCATAGGTACAGTCACAGGATGCAGACGTTGGCCCATGAGGTAACTAGCTCTAGGCAGTGGTCCTCAACCTTCGTAATGCTGCGACCCTTTAATACAGTTCCTCGTGTTGTAACCCCAAACCATAGAATTATTTTCGTTGTTACTTCATAACTAATTTTGCTACTGTTGTGAGCTGAAATATAAGCACCTGTGTTTTCCAATGGTCTTAGGAAAGGGTCATTCAATGCCGCCCAGAAGGGTTGTGACCCACAGGTTGAGAACTACTGCTCTAAGACATCTGCCACCTACTGGCTCCCTCCCTCTCTTTGATAAGGCAAGGGACAGGGAGGAGAGAGGAAGGAGGTCACTAACCTTACAAATGAAAAAAAGCCAAGTCTACAAAGTCAGGAACGGATCCTAAGTGAAGCAAGACCAGGCAGGCAAAACCCCAAAGTTAATACAGAAGCCAGTGTGCTAGATCTGTAAGAAAGGACAGAGAAAGGTGTTCTCTTTTTTTTTAAAGATATATTTATTTATTATGTATACAATGTTGTGTTTTGCACGTACACCTGCACACCGGAAGAGGGCAACAGATTGTTGTGAGATGGTTGTGGTTGTGAGCCACCATATGTTGCTGGGAATTGAACTCAGGACCTCTGGAAGAGCAGCCAGTGCTCTTAACCTCTGAGCCATCTCTCCAGGCCAGAGAAAGGTGTTCTTAAAGCAGAGTTGGTGGGAAGAAGCAGGCAGGTATTTCCAAAGGACAGGCTGCGAGAGTCTGACGCTTCCTGAGGCCCTCAGTGACCAGGTCCGAGGTCTCTGCTGATGTCCAGTGCCTTACCTCCCTTCTGACCCAGATGGAACATTCTCCTAGGACTAACAAGAGGCATACTGTGTATGCACGATGGGTATGTTCCTATAGATGAGGCCACCTTCTGTCAATCTCCACCCTGAACGGAGCAACCAGAAGCCCTCTGTTCTGTCTGAAACATGAGTCTGTGGCAGTGAAGTTCATATATTCAAACAACCAGAAAATGACAGCTGCCAAATCCAGAAAGGGGGAAGGCATCTAGCTGCGTCTTAGTAGAGTGTGGGCCTGATATCCCAGGGTCCAGATGGGTGCACTAGTGTGCCAAGGAAAAGAAGTTTCCTTTTCTCTTGCTAAGAGTTTGGGTGTACAGCACATCATGTTTCCAAACAAACTCACACATGAATGCCTAGGGGATCCTACTGCCTAAGCTACTGCAGTGGAATCTGCGAAGAACTCAAAGACCAAACATTCAGTGAGCAAGTACACAAAGGGATTGAGCAGACAGTTCTCAATAGAAGTACGAGTGAGCAGTAAACACATGAGGAAGTACTCAACATCCTTAGGCATCAAGGAAATGCAAACCAGAATTACACTGCGATTCCATCTGACTCCAGGCAGATTGGCTATCGTGGAGAAGACAAACAATGAGTGCTGGCGAGGATGTGGGAAAGGAGGAGGCCTATTCACTGCTGGTGGGAATGTAAACTAATGCAGTTTCTATGGAAATCAGTACAGAGGATCTTCAAAAACACCAGACAGAGAACCATCATGTGACCCAGCTTTTCCACACCGGCCTATGTACCTGAAGGGCTCCAGGTGGGCATAGCACAGAGACCTCTTTTCCATGTCGATTGCACACTAGCTCCAGTAGCCCAGTGTGGAAGCAGTCTAGGTTGCTGGCAATAGACATGTGGATAAAGAAAGTGTGGTCTGTGTGCACAATGAAGACTGAAAGTGTTTTCTGCATATTTTTCAAACTAATTAAAACTTCATTATAAAGAGCTTGCTAATAAAAAAAACATCATGCATTGGAATTAGCCATCTCCAAAATGTACACATCTCAACAAACAACGGAGGTGTTCTAACAGTCCAGTTACAATAGCCATTTTGAAGCTGTGGCACTTTCCATTAGATTTTAGTTTCACTATCCTGTGTGTGCGCGCATGTGTGTGCATACATGCATAGAGAGACATTAAGGGTCAAAGTGAGCTTCTTGCGAAAACGAAAGAGACTATCAGATGGTGGAGGGCGGACGCAAAAGAATAACGGGAGCAAAAAATATGTGCAGAGTATATTATATAAAAGAATGAAAATGTCACAATACATGTTATTAGCTATGAAATGTTAACATCATTAGCTAACACGCGCTAATAATAAATGAATAAAATAGTATAGGTGCTGTTTGGCTTTAAATCTGAAATGTCCTCAAATGGCCATGTCAATTAAGCTGGGTACTCAAGTAACAGGGTTCCCAAGTGATGGGAGCTTTAGGAGGTGGAACCTAACGAAAGGAAGAAAGTTACATCATGGAAGCCTGATTGCACTAGCTCACTTGCATGTGTTCTCTCTCTCTCTCTCTCTCTCTCTCTCTCTCTTCCTTTGCCATGCACTCTGGCACTATGTTGCCACAGGACCCATGAGCTGAAACATCTGAAACCATGAGCCAAAGCCAAGTTTCCCATCTTTAAAGCATTTTGGGACATGGAGAAAGCTGACTAAATAGCAGGCACAGTGGTGCACACCTGTAATCCCAGCACTCTGGGAGGCACAGGCAGGTGGATCTCTGTGAGTTCGAGACCAGCATGGTCTACAAAGTGAGTCCAGATCAGCCAAGGCTACACAGTGAAACCCTGGTCTTACAAAAAAACAAAGAAGAAGAGGAGGAGGAGGAAGAGGGGAAGGAGAGAAGAAGAGGAAGAGGAAGAAGAAAGCTGACTATAAAACAGTTACTTCATAACCAATTGTTTCAAGAAACAAATTTACTTCTAGATAAAAGCACTTTGTCAAAACGCCTGCCATGTCGTGTGTCAGCCCTGTTTGGACCTGCCTGAACCTGGCTGAAACACACTTGCATGTGAGGTAAAGTCCAAGATCTCCCCGTGGATAGCTGCTCACAGCCTCCAATAAATTCTTTCTGTCTGATAAGAAAAGGGACACCAGCAGGGGAAGCCACAGGGCTACAGAGTAGACAGGCTTACTCGGGGGAGGAAATCACTTCTACCGAGAGGCCTCCAGTTCTCAGTGAGTGGCTGCTGACTGGGAAGCCCTGCTAGTGCAGGGCAAAGCTGAGTGCAGCTGGAGTGCTCTAGGAACTCAGAGTCCCCGTATCTGCAAGCAACTGTACCTGAACTTTGCCTGAGTTCAGGGAAGGCAGCCTCAAGTAAACAGGGCCATTTGCCAAGTGGAGTTCCTGCCCTTTGCGTATTTAGTCGTGAGCAGAAGTAAGATTTCCTCTTTGACAGCATGGCGGCTATAGTCACATCAATAGGCTGCTCTATAGGCAGACTGTTCCTAAAGAGAAAATCTGATGCTAGGGCCAAAGCTAATAGGGTCTAACCTCCCTAGAGTAACAGGACTCCAGGGCAGCCAGAGCCATTCTCCTACCAGAGAAGTCAGCACTGGGGGACAGGAGCCTGCCAGAGCCTTGCTGATCAGGACACACAACCTGCTGAACCTGTTTTCTGAGCTTTGTGCAGACAGCCGCTGTCCAGAGACAGGAGGCAAGACCTGCTGCCTTCGAAGAAGGCCAAGCACACAGCACTCTATCTACTGCGCTGCAGACAGAACAGACGGACCAGCCAGGGCGTCGTCTCTAGGCTCAGCCTCCACAAGAGAGAGAGAGGAATGGTGGCAATGCTGATACTAAAGTCTCACCAGTGAAGGTGCCTGGAAGATGATCACCCTCTTTTTCTATATGGTGTTGGCCTGGATGGCCAAGACAAGGGGCTGCTTTGCAAATCCTTCAATCACTCTACAAGCATCTTTAAACCTGTCCTGTGTCTACAGCAACAGAGAGGAAAGGGGCTAGAATGTAGGAGGCATGTGAGTCCTTCCTCTGGGGGAAGCCTTAGGAATCTTCCCAGTCTAAGTTCCAAGGAGACTGCCCCTTTCCAATGAAACCTGTGAAAGTCTCTTGGTCTGTAGGTCCATACATGGGAGCAAAACCTGACGAGACAAAGAGCTTCCCACACTGTGGAAAGTCAGTGGCCAGCTACCAATGCCCAGCATCTGCCCCTCTGTAAACCTCTCTCCTCTAGATAACATCACAATCCCTTCTTCTGTCTCCAGAACAATATGCCCCAGGTCACCAGGCAGACAGGTGGCTCTGTGGAGCTCAGAGACCAGTGCTAAGACTCCAGCTAAATGATCAAGTTCAAGGATTGCATTTTCATGGGAGGAAACTCAGGCCCAGCTGGATCATGAGATCCCCAGCCCAAGGACCCCTGTCCTGGAGGACCACGCACATTCTTTCACATTGAAGATCATGTGAAAGTTCTCAGATGATTTGCCATCCACATTCATCATTCTCAGCCACTGAGTTCCCTGGGCCTCTCTCCTGGCGGCTCTCAGCTGAGACTAGGCATGGCGAACCTGCTGACTCTATCCAGCTCACACCTGTTTGCACACAGTGATGATTAAGTACAAGCATTAGGTGTGTGCTCTGCAGAGATTAGTAGGGCTCCCTTACCTGGCTCAGAAGTATCATAGCCAGAAAGCACCTGCACTCAGGCAGAAGACAGCAAACAACAAAAATTCCTCAGGGTGAGCACCCCAAAGTCTGCTACCTAGGAAAGAAGAAAAGGATAGGTAGATTTATGAAGAACAGCTATTCTGGATTAATGCCCTGACCAGAACTTGAGAACTGCAGAAAATGACCATAGGATATCAACAAAGGATGGCATGCAGTATTGGACTAGTTTCTGAGAGGAAGCTGAAGGGCTTCTATACCCATGTTCATCTGTCCTTGGCCAGGGATAGTTGCTCTGACCCCTGGCCAGCCTGTCCACAAGCTAGGAAAACCTCCCAGAGCTCCTGGGTAGGCATCATGTGGACTGAAGTGGGCTGTCTCCAAGGAGGCTCCGATCTCAAATGCAGTCTGAGAGTGACGGCCTCAGCTGATGCTACCTTGTCTCAGTGACAGGGAAACTGAAGTCCGGGGGAGCGGGGGCATGAACATAAGCAAGTTCCCCAGGAGCCCAGGCAAGAGGCACCAGTCTTGGGGAAAGTAGGCTACGGAAAGCTGCCGAGCTAGAATCCATGCTCCTCTCACCTAGCCCTGTACTCTCACCTGTACAGGCCAGTTTCCTCTCATGACTCATAAATGTCTTAATCACGTGACTGTGCCCTATACTGAAGATCAGAGAAGAGTAGAGAGGATGTCAGGACACTGTGCCAACTAAGTTCCCACTCATGTATCCACACACAGGCTTTTCATTGTAACTTTTATTACACGTGAAAATTTGAAGCATTATAGAACAGACACAGACCACTGCTGGGAAGGGACCAGGACAGCTTTCATGAGCCCTCACAGGATACTGCACACTGAATGGCAAGCTCTCCTAAGGGTGACTGCAAATTGCCACCTGGTCCAGGGACACAACCAAGGAACAAGCGTTCTCCTTCTAGCAAGTCCTTTTCCTGGAGTCTCTCGTGCTTTTGATCTGGCTCCTGAAAAGCCACCTAGAAACGGTCTCAAGAGCTGAACTCATGTCCACATACAAACCTGGACACAAAGGTCGCAGCAGCCTAATCCACGATAGCCAAATGCCACTGACACAAACTCAGTTGCTCTTGATGGGGAAGGGATATGAGGAGGTCTGCCTGTGCAGAGGACTTTGCTTGACCGCAGGAAGTGATGCTGTGATGAGAGGTACACACTTGAGCAGACTGCACTGCTTGAAAGGAGGCAAGCACAAGCCCACACAAGACACTGTTCATCTGTGATTTGGGCAGAGCGGCAAATTGCGGTAGACAGACTAGATTGGTGCTTGCCCCGGGGTCCAGGTGGTAGAAAGAAGGGTTGCAGCTAAAGGTGATCTATCAAGACTGAGAGATGGCACAGGCAGCAAAGCGTTTGCCATGCAAGCATAAGGACCTGAGTGCTATCCCCAGAGGCCATGTTGAGAAGCCCTGGCATAGTCATGTGTGCTTGTAACCCCAGTTTGTCAGAGTCAAAAACAGGCAGATCCCTGGGGCTTGCTGGTCAACCAAGCAAGTTGAACTCCAAGTCAGTGAAAGACTGTGTCATCTAGGGTGGGGGATGGGGAGAAGTAGATGCCAGAGGAAGAACAACACTCGAGGATTTCTCTGGCCTCTACATGTACATGTACCTACACACACACACACACACACACACACACACACACAAACACACACACACCTATAAACAAAATGAACAGACACACATATACATAGAATAATTTTCTAAAGCTGTGATGCTGCTACTTATCTCTAAAGATAAGCTCCATTGAATTCTATACATTAAATAAGAAATCATACAGTAAGAGAATTATATCTCAATGAAAGTGAATTTTTTTCTGATTCTTGGGGAGTTACAATGCTTGCAACCAAATCTTATCTTAGATTTAGAGAATACAAACCAGTCACAAGCCTTGTAGGGAAACCAGAATTCTGCCATGCATCCTCCTAACAGGTAGCCCCTGACCCTGAAAAACACTCTTTACTCACACATGGGGTCATCTTTCCTTGAAAGCTGGCCACCCCCTTACAGAATGAGTTCAGAACTCAGAGCATACCTGCTCTCCCCAGCATCAGGGGCCTTTGCCTCCTGGCCACGCCTCACTCCACAAAGGCTCTCCAGCAAGACACGCCTCTCTGAAGTGTGGACTTTCAGAGCCCCAGAATGGGTGGTCCTCCTAGGAAAGAAGGTAGCCACACCTCCAGCTTCTTCTGGTAGAAACTGTTGTTTCTCTGCAGTCTTAGGCTGTCTAAGAAAGAGCTTTCCGCTGTGGGAGGGCCAGCCTACCAGCTGTGACCACGCAGCCCAGGGGCCAAGAAGTTCCCAGGACACTGCCAAAGAATGCTGCCCTGGGGAAGCGGACTCTGGTTCCCAACCATCTTCCATGGGCAGTCAGTCAAAGAGGTCTCCAAAGGGCAGAACTGAAGCTATTAGGCCCCACCAGGTTCTCAGGACTGACCAAAGTAATACAATGCTGTAAGCCATTGCAGCTAAAGGTGATCTATAAGCCAGTTTGGGGGCAAAAATTCATCGTCTGCCAGGCAGTGTTGCCTCACACCTTTAATCCCAGCACTCGGAAGGCAGAGGCAGGTGGATATCTGAGTTCAAGGCCAGCCTGGTCCACAGAGCTAGTTTCAGACAGCTAGCACTACACAGAGAAACCCCTGTTTCAGAAATCATTATGCAATTAACAAAGACTGCAAATGCTTCAAGGACTTAGACAAATGTCTGGCACAGTGTCACCCAAGTGCCACCCCAGCGTTAAGATGTAAGACAAATCCTGTTATCTCTGAGTTAGAAGTCTGCATAGAAAATGAGTGAAAGGATGCTTGGAGGTTCTATTGAGGATGTTCTCCAAGAACATGCAAATTCCAACAGGTATTTTAAAAAGATTATTGTTGTTATTTTATTGGGTTTTTTTTTCAGTTGTGTGTTGTGTGGATGTGAGTGAAGGTGCCCTTGGAGACCAGAGGAGTCAATTCTCCCTGGAACCAAAGTTACAGGAAGTTGAGAGTCACCTGATATGGAGCTGGAAATCAAATGTGAGCCCTCTGCAACAGCAGTACATGCCTTTAACCACTGAACCTATGAAGATCCACTCCATCAAGATTAAACTGTTTTATTTCATGTGTGTGGATGTTTGTCTGGATGTGTGAATGAACATTACATGTGTGCAGTGCCCAGAGAGATGAGAAGAGGGCACCCGGTCTGCAGGTGATTGTTAGCCACCAGGGGGTGGATACTGGGAACTGAATTGGGGTCTTCTTAACCACTGAGCCGTCTCTCCAACACAGGCTTAAGTATGTTTTTTTAGGTTACTCCAGAGTCCCACCCCCACCCAAAAAAAAATATTCTGTTATGTTAGCTTGATACAAACTGGAGTCATTTTATTAGGAAGAGAGAACCTCGGTTGAGACTATTCCTCTACCAGATTAGCCTGTGGGTAAGTTTGTGGAGTATTTATTAATTGATGGTTAGTGGGGGAGAGCCCAAATGACTGTGTGTAGTGCCATCCCTGGACTGGTGGTCCTGGATGCTATGAGGAAGCTGATTGAGCTACTCAGTAATCAGCACCTCTCCATGGCCTCTGACTCCCAAGTTCCTGCCTTGAGTTCCTACCTTGCCATCCCTGGATGGTGGACTACAAGCTTTACGCTGAAATAAAATTTTCCTCCCCAGGCTGCTTTGCTTTATCACAGCAAAAGGAAGCCCTAAGTACAGTGAACCCTGGTGGGGATCGAGCAGACCTTCTGCCAGCAGCTCCTGGCAGCTCCTCCACCACTGGTCATCTCCCTCCCAGACACCTGAGCTCCTTAAGGCTGGAACAGTGAGTCTTCCTCCTAGAAGCACCTAGAAATTGGCTACTAGGCCCCATCTCATAAAAATCAAATCATCATTTTCAGAAATTGGCAAAGGCAGTTTTATTCGGAACCTTCCAGGCAGCTTTCATGTGCAGCCAAAGTGGAGTACCCAGTGGCACTGGATGGGCCCTTGATACCTCACAGATCTGACATCTTTCGGTACTTTCTACCATTCGGAAGGTTCTCTACCCCAAGAACAAGTGAACATAAGACCAGGGCACTGTTGATCCACAGATGCGCCATGCTGGCATGGCAAAGTCACAGAGTACAGCGTAGGCCACCATGCAGTGGCTGGTAGCTCTAATCCTTGGTCAGGTATGCCTAAGTTAGGTGGCCAGTTAGGTTAGGTATGCCTAAGTTAGAGTACCAAGGCAGAAGCCCCACGTAGGGAGGTGTTGGGGCAGGGCACAGAGTAGGGCAAAGGGAGCCCCAGGAAGAGTCAAACAGAGAGTTCCCGAGGACCCATCATCTCCTGAGTGGAGTGCTACTTGGTAAGGACTCCATCATAACCAGGCATGAAAGCAACCTAACCGGGAGAGCAACAGCCCTCAAGCCCAGCCAACATGCAGCAATTTGCTCCTATTGCCTACAAAATGGAGGTTGTGAAAGATTCTGACCCAGCCATCTCAGTGCTAGGTTCCATAGCCCAGGACTTGCCTTGCTGCATACCCTACCCAGGCCCCTCCACCATCTGTTGTTCAGCCCAAGCCCTCCTCTGCAGGTCTCCTCGATGCCTCAGAACTCACAGTAGGGTCCTGCTCCCAGTTTCTCACATGTGTCTGGCTTCCTACTTACCATCAATAGAGACCTACACTGCCACCCGTAAGAGCCAGCAGAGCTGGGACAAGAGACAGCAGCCACAAGTTACTCCAGGGCTGTTGACACCACAGGTGACAAAGCACTCAGTTTCTCATCGCAGATATAGCCAGCCACTCTGTGAGAAGGGTATGTCTAAACCCACGCTGTCCCTGGTCACTCGCAGGCTGGCCACCTCACCAGTGGACAGCGTTCTTTGCCATCGTCCTGTGACTTGCTCCCTCCAAGGGCTGGATCCCTGGAGGATGTGCAGAAGCTGCTGCTGACGGATGCTCTATTAAAGCATTATCCCCTGCTGGCATGACTTAGGTCATCACGGGGGCAGGGCACTGAGCTGGACGGTTATTCCAGCAGCAATCAGCTCTTCCGGGAAAGAGTTACCTGCAGCTGTCCCCAGGGTATCCACTCAGCAAAAGGCATCAGAGTGAGATAGTGAGGGAGGAGGAAGAATGCCCTCTCTCCTCAAAAAAACAAAAACAGACGGGCACAAGGCATCGCTGAGGCAAGCACCTGCAAAGTAGAGGTTACAGAGCCCTGCATGCCAGGCCTATGAACATCTTTTTTGTTCCAGGTTTGCAGAGGTATGAGCAGCGAATAAAATTATACATATTTCATTCAGTGTGATTTGCATGTATGCACATAGAAGCCAGAGACCACCATCAGGTGTCTTCTCAGTTGTTTTCCGCCTTGTGTTTTTGAGGCAAAAACTTGAGCTCACTGGTTCAGCTAGACTGACCAGCCAGCGAGCTCCAGCGATCCACGTGTCTCACACCTCCCCCGTCCCTACCCGCCGGCATCATGGGTACAAGGGATCCAAACTTGGGTCTTAGTGAGCACACAACAAGCACTTTACTGGCTCGCTCAGTCGTGTGTACAAAATAAGAGGATTGTTACAATGACACTAATTTACAAGCACATCCCCTCAATTCCTGTCTTGAGATCAATTGAGATTGACTCTCTGCGCCAGTTTTAAGCATCTAACGTTACTCCTGACTGTATAGTTGCCTGCCATATAGTAGGGTTGCAATCTCCTTTGACCCCTTTCTCCAGCCCCTGGCAACCACCATCTGTCCTCTGTTGCTGTGAATTCAGCTGGTTTTAGATTCCACTTCTATAACCATCGCTTTCTGTTGCTGTAATGAAACACCACCACCAGAGCAACTTCTAGAAGAAAGGGTTTATTTGGACTTATGGTTCCCATCATGGCAGCAGACAACAGTCACAGCAACAGGAACAGGTGAAATCTCACATCTCTCCAAGCAGAGAGGAGAGAGAGAGAGAGAGAGAGAGAGAGAGAGAGAGAGAGAGAGCTAATCAGCAATGGCTCCAGTCTTGAAGCTCTCAAAGCCTGCCTCCAGTGACACACTTCCTCCAACAACTCCATGCCTCCAAAACCTCCCCAAATGGTGCCCCCAACTAGGGACCAAGTATTCAAATGCCAGGAACTTGGGTGATATCCTTATCAAACCACTACATCTAAATGGGATCATAGTGTCCTTCTGTGTCTTCCCTTTGCATTGTACCTTCTAGGTGTATTCACGTTCTTGAAAATGTCAGGACTTTTCTGCTTTTTCAGGGCTGAGTAATATCCTAGTGCGCATATACAACAAATTCTATCCATCCGTTCCTTTATGGACATCCAGTTGTCTCCAAGTCTTTGCTGTGTAAACAGTGCTGGGATAAGCCTGTCAGGACATATATCCCCTGGACTTGCTTGACTTCATTCCCCACAAGTGCAGTTGCTGAGTCACTGGCGTGGTTCTAGTTTGGGTCTCTGAAAAGCTTCCATGCACTTTTCATCATGGCTGCACAGAATTCTTCTCAGTGAGTCCAGACACCCACAATACTGATGAACCGGGGGAAATGTGATAGCCTGTTCCCCTGTCATCACCTCCCAGTTAGTAAATGCCTCTGGATCTTGGATAAGCATTCTTCTCAGAGATCGGACCAGACAGAGATCTGATCACCATTACATGAGCTGGGGGCACACATCCAGGCTGCAAATAATACCAGACGGTAGCTTATCATTCTCTGAAGGTCCGATATAGTCCTGTAAGAAAGTCAAAACTCAGATGCCCCAAAAGGAGATAGAACGTTCAGCCAAACACATAAACAGGGCCGCAGCTGGGTAATGCCAGCAACAGTGGGCACTAGCCTATGCCACTGGAGGGGGACGAAACGCTGAGCATGGGTGCTGCTGCTAAAAGAGGGATAGGAAGGCCCTTGTACTGACTCCAGGAAGAAGGAAGGGACATACTCCACCCAGGAGCCCAAATCAGAAAAAAAAAAAAAAAAGCAAAAATAACATAAAATAAAGACATTTGCCTGAAGAAAGTTATAAAGCCAGTTGGTGTTATGTTGGTATGGACTCCCAAATTTAAACTAGCTGTATGGTACATGATGCCCAGCTGAGAAACTGCTGGCTCCGTAGTGTGAAGCACGCATGGAAGCTCTACAGTCTGCTCTTAGGCTGTGAGTCCTTTCTCCTTGGTCACCTCAGCTATTTCTCCCAGCACAGGATGCGGATCAAGTTAGCACCAAAGGATGGAGCTGGTAAGGAGTCAGCATGCACCAGGAGTGCAGTGGACTAAACGGTTTTATGAATGAGTGATAGCAGCTACACCAGTGAGACAGCACAGTAAGAAAGGACACCCAGAAATGTGTCCCTAATCCATGAGTCTTCCTCCAAGCTCCATGGACTCGCTGAAAGGAGCCAACATGGGGCCAGAGTGGGATCTCTGGGTTGGGTGGGAGCCCTGTACCCTGCTCTACCTCAACCCCCGCCAGGCTCAGGTTAGACAAACTCCACCCTCCCCCACCCTTGTAAAAGATCAGCAGCCGCAGCAGACGACTGGTTGTCTGCCTCCTGATGCTCACTGGAAGCCAAACACACACACACTTCTTCCACTTTTCCCTTTCTGATGAGTCAGAAATGCCAAGGCTTCCTGGGCTGTCTGCTGCTGTGCTGAGTTCCCAGCCTGGATAGCCTCCTCTTGCAGAGGCCCTCTGAGCTCTTTGTGTCTGTTTGGATTTCTCATCTTTGCTCTCTGGATGATGATTTATCTGGCTTTCAGAACAGAACACTGAAAGGCCTAATAGAGCATGTGGCTTCTGGGGCTGTTTCAATTTATAAATATTTTAATAGGATTCTTATTCCTTCACAGCACATCTCCCACAAACCTTTGTACCAGGAGCAAATGCCACGTTTTCTTCTAATGAAACAATGGAATTTTTTTTTCTTCTCCATCTTAAGAGAGAGAGAGGAAAGAGGGGAAACTGTCGCACTTAAACACCCCTGAAAGCATGTGTAGTCACATCTGACTTAAACCAGCTCGCTAATGCTCTGATGTCAGGAACTCTGCACTGGTCCCTGCAGACCCCTGCTCCCGCCCAAACGCCAGGTGACATTCTTTATCTTAATCAACCTTATTTTTATTTTCTGTGCTAGTTGAGTTGAACCTAGAGCCATGTGCGCGCTCGGTGGGTAGTCCACCACTGATGGATATATAGCCCTGGCCTTTTTTAGTATTTGGGGGAGAGGGTTCCACTAACTTGTCTGTGCTGACCTTGGACTCACTTTGTAGCTCAGGGCGACCTTGAACTTGCCATCCTCCTGTCTCAACCTCCCCAGTAGTTGGAATTAGAGTCTCAGTCTAACTTAGTTTTTTGAGGAATGTCTTATTCTATAAATCAGATGATTGGACATTTATCCATCTAATCTGAGAGGGTATAAAGACAAACTAGACAGTGATGCCACAGTCAATCTATAGACTACCCCAAGGCCATTGGTAGGCCATATTACAATGAGAGAAGAGACTGAACTGTGTTGTAGTGTCGAGGCTGCTAAGAAGGGACACAGGTGAGTGAGGCACAGCGCTAGCCTTGTTAAGACTGGCCTTGCATCCACACCTGTTTGTGTTGGCCTTTTTCCCTTCCCACATGCCACTCACTCATGAAGATAGGGCTTAGGTTTGTAAGCTCTTTGCATAAGATTTTGGGTTTATCTTTGACCTAACACCTATTTTTCTCCCTCAGTCCTCCTTCCTGTTCAGTTTCAAACACCTCATTTAAAAAAAAAAAAAAAAAAAAAAACAAATAATTAATTAAGAAAAGAAACTTGCCAAAGAAACCTCTTCAACAATCCCAGGCTGTAGCTATGAAAACTAAGAGAGATGGCCCATCCTTTCTGGGAGCTCAGATAGCCAACATTCTAAAAATTCTGACTCTCACACACCTTTGTTTTCTGTACGATGGAGATGAAGTTGGAATGTGGAAATACGCAGTGTGTTAACCAGATAGTTAAGCATAAGAATAAATGCTGTCTGGCCTTGAGTACTGTAACAGTAAAGCATATTGCTGCCCTTGGAGTCATGATGCTGGGAGCCAAAAGATGACAGCAGAGTTGAACTGTTGCCCAGATGCAATTACTGATTAGAATTGATTATTTGTACAAAGAAGGGTTGACCAATAGTTGTCACATTGCAGCAGATTTGGACAAAAGAGCTGTAATTGTTCAAGAAGTGGGAATGGAGGATGGGGCCCTAAAGACCCCTCATGAACTGATGTTCATATGACCCTGGCATTCTCCAGGCCTTCCTTGAGAAGTTCCATTCTCATTCTCCCTTCCCATTGGGTATACCCTGCTCGGTGCCATGAGGTGTGAAGAAGCAACCTTCAAAAGCCATGCGTCTGCAGTTGCTTCTCTTTTTTAACCAGGCCATAAAACCACAGGCTCATTTAAGCACACAGTAAACTAATGGGAAATGGCATGTGACTAAATATTTGAAAGCTGTTTCCGTGCCTTATTTGATTTGCCTAATTACGTGTTTTACTGCCTCCTTTATGGAACTGTTGCCTGAGGTATGTGAAGCCTTTATACCTGCTTCATTTGATTCATTAATAGCAGGATCAAAATGCCGCGCGATTACGTTAGCATGCAGTTTTAAGAATGCTTCCAAGTCCCTTCCTTCTGTGGTCAGATTCTAAGACCTGTAGATGGGCATTCACAACCAATCTGATACAAAGGGTGTCCCGGCCACACTGTCACCTCCCACACACATCCCTTCTCCACTGGGCCAAATAAAACAAAACAAAACTAGGGTATAAATATGTCAGGATGAGAAAGAAAAACATGTACGCAACATTCAAACACCGTCTGCCAATGTGAAGAAACAAGAGAATCCGAGACAATCACATGCATACTTGGCCTGCTCCCATGGTCCAGTGAATGCCGGGGTTACCATGGTGGGAGGGGGCAGAGGAGCATCCCCGAGGGCAGGCTTTGTCTGGGTGCTACTCAAACAGAACAGAGAGCTGGATTCAGTCTGAGGGTCTGTGTACTTTGGGACAAGCCACCTCCCACTGAAAAGGCCAGGGGAGAAGTGTTAAGTTTGGCTCCTCCTCATACCTTTGGGTCTCTCTTGGCATCCTGCCCTCCCCCAGCAGGACACCCTCAGGGCTCCTCAGCCTGTGGAAAAGTGGCACTGAGCACTGTCCAGGGAATAGGCTGTGAGGAGTCTCTGCTGTCTGTGGGCAGGCTGCTGGAAGAAACAGGCAGCTCCCTCAGAGGGTATCAGTTTATGGTAGTCCTCACTGGGGTAGGAAACAGCTTTGAGTGAGTGTTGAACAGTGCTTGGACACTGGGACTTCCTGGAAGTTCAAGCCTTAGGTTAGGAGAGTTAAATTCAAAGTTAGTGCACCCAGCTCACAGAGGTCCTGCCTTCAAAGACAGAGAAAGGGAATGAACTAAGGATCTCATTGGACCCCTAAGGCAGGCACTAAGCTAAGAATCTTGCCATGTTCAATTTCCTGTCACTTGGCTAGCATGATAGCTGATGTGCTCTACCTGGAAGGATTTCCTAGAGAGTTCAATGCCCTCTGGAAACACGTGGTTATTAGCATATGCCGTTGCTCTTGGGTGGGACTGGTTATCACAGGGGCTCCTATGCATAAAGCAGCCTCATAGCATCGAGTGTTTCTATGCCAAATAAAAAGTAAGAGGGATTTGAGGTTAATCTAATCTACACAGTTCCAGACTAGTCAGGTCTACCTACTGAGAGAGACTCTGTCTCAGGAAAAGATTTTTAACAATAAAAAATAAAAAGGCTGCTTTCCAAAGGGCCAGATTCACTAAGCTATGTGGTGACTTTCCGACGGCCTATCCTATTTGCTACTCAACAGACTATGGTAAAGACAGAAGTGGAATTTTAAAAGGAACTCAATTTAATTGAATGTCCTTTTTAGCCAAGCTAAAGAAATGGTCTCTCAGAAATCAGTTGGCTTATCATACACTGAGTTCTGCCTTTTGGCATACTGGCTTCCTTACTTTATTTTTGTTGTATTCCTTTCTATAGAAACTAGTGAAGTATGCTGCCCTGATAAGAAACTTTCATCACGTGATCAATATTTATTGAATATCATCTTACCTGGGGGACTTACGAAGATGAATGAGACCAATACCCAAAAGACTCTTCTAGAAGTGAGTAGATGTGTTGATAGCAGCCTAGATGTCAGAATGCAAGTAACAACTTGCCCCGCATAAAATATGGATATAAGAACAACACCTGCCATTGGTAGAATGTCCATGTAGAAGAAGCTAGATGTCTGGGGGTCACAGCTGATGATAGTAGAGATGAGTGTGCACTGGGAGGGCTGGAAGCCACATTCAGGACGGCAGACAAAAGGACACACATAATACACCAGGAGTGGTCCCTGCCCAAGGTACTTATGGTAGAGGGTTCTACTGGTGTGAGCAGATCAAGAAGGAAGAGAGCATAGTTCCAGAATCTTCCTTCTTGAAGTTAATAAAAAGCTCAAAGTTCCCAGCACCCCTGTTATGTCAACCTGGAGCCAAACAAAAGTTTCCAGGTCTGGACCCTGCCCTTTGTTTGGGAATGTTTCTGGAAATTACTCAACGCCGGCTATGGTCTCTCTCCTTGCCTGATACTGGGGATGCTGGAGGCCCAGGGAGATCCTAAGGGGCAGGCACTCTGCAGACTGTCAGGTGGGGCCAAGGTTTCTGTTATTTCTTGGGACTGAGTGCCATCTCAGTTACCAAAAGAAAGCTAGGGTACAACTTGGTCCTTCAAACAAAACAAGCTCTACCCACAAGCCTTGTGCTTTCAGCCCAGTCGGAGACTCTTGTTTTAAGCTGCCCAGTGCGCATAGCACATAAACCAAGCACTCAGCCCAAGACTGACTAAGAAGTCAGGCTAGCCAAGCACTCAGTGCCCAGCATGTAGGAGCCAGCTGCTAGACTCACAGATAGAAGCAACTTGCCTTGAGGGGATATGGCACATAGGCTCAGCCCTGAGCAGTTACATCTGCTTGGATATACATGTCACCTGAGCCTCATACACCAATAATCTGAAAATGATCAGAAAACTGGAGTCTACCAAAGCTGCAGCATGACGATGGACAGAGAAGCACCTTAGCCATAGGGACCATCACCAGGTTCACTGTCCATTCTCTATACCAGCAACTATGTGAGACATGGAAGCCTGGCCATAAGAGGTACCCACCAAAGGCCATGGGATCTGACACTCACTGTCCAGATGTGCAACCACTGAGGAATGCTAAACAAGGGCTTGTCCATGAGGATGTGGCAGGAAGGTGTGATGGGGAATCTCAGTTGGCATGCCTATGGGGAATTATTTTGATTACTCAGTTAATCAAGGTAAGAAAATCTTCCCACTGTAGGTAGGACCATTCCCTGGGCTTGGGTCCTGCTTTGCATAAAGAGAGATTGTGAACCTTGCAATACCATTCATAATCTTCCTCTTTCCTGATAGAAAATGCAGTGTGACCAGTTGCTACATGTTCCTGCTGTCCAGACTTTCCTGCTGTGAAAGACCATACCTCAGACAGAAATATTCTCCTTTAAGCTGCTTTTGTTATGACATTTTATCCCAGCAACAGGAAAAGGAACTGGAGAAAGAGATGTGCAATGCTGAGCAAGAAACATTCTACTAACATGAGTTCCAGATAACATGTGACTTCAAGCACGCATACCCTTTCTGAATAAGACTGTCAAAAATCAAGAACCCAGGCCCCAAAGAGATGGAATCCCATGGCCACAGAAGGAGGGGCTGCTGGTGAGAGACAGAGGAGAGGAGATGACCTCTCTTTGGAGAATGTTATCTTCTGAAGCTGTCCACCTACCAGGCCCAGCCCCAAGCTTCTAGTCCCCATGGTGATATGACTCTAGGGTTGGTACAGCACTCGGAAGGACTGTACAACCTCTGCTGAAAGCTGCTCTTTCTAGAGTGAGCAACTATTTCTCAGCCAAAAGATCCTCTGCAAAATCTCCTTGCCTCAGAGGAAGAAGCGAGCCATAGCAGCCCAAAGCCTCCTGGATGTTGGGGCATAGGAACACTTCAGGGTCCTAACAGCTTGGCTAAGATCAGACAGCTCAGTGCTTGCTGAGCACGCTTGGTTTCCATTTGTGTGCTGCTTCCCATCTCTCGACTCACCCCCTTCCCCTAACCTTCTCACCCTCCATACCCACCTGGCTCCCTCATGCCAGCCCTCTTTCTGCCCCTCTCAGTACCATGCAGGTCTGAACCACCAATCTCCCTGCCTTTAGCTCTCAACTTCACTGTGAAGAAGGAGAAAGGTCGGGTCTCTCTCAAGACACCAGAAAAGGAGGCTTATCCTTCAAAGGCAAGAAAAGGGCTGATGCCCCTGGAGCTCCTGTTCCTGCCCTGGTCTTTAGAGTGAACCTGCAGCTAACACAGCCAGTGCCCAGGCTACAGCAGATATGGTCACTCCTGGACAGCAGCTGCCTGCTGCACGGGGAGGTCAGGATGCTCAGGACCCAGCCTGTGGAGAAGTCAGACGGTGCTGCATGGTCCTCTGTTGTCCAGTTTGGAAGAAAATCAGGGGTTGGTTCTTAGTCTCCTCCTCTAAAAATCAGCTGTTGCCTAGGCCAGCATCTTCTCCTACAGTTAGGGTCACAGCTTCCCCAACTGAGCACTGGAAGGACTACCAGTAGGGAGAACTTCAAAACAAAATGGCTTAAAGATTTGTTAAGAGTCCCTCCATCACACACAGATCTAAGCCTCTCTTTCTACAGGACCATGTCAGAGGTCTCAGGGTTCCTACCAGAGTTCCAAGACCTTCTAGAAGAACTGGGTGTCCTAGTGGGCTTCTCTGTTGCTGTGATAAACAGCCATGACCAAAATCAACTCAGATGATGAAAGGGCTTATTTGGCTTACACTTCGACAGCACAGTGCCTCAGGAGGGGCAGTGAAGGCAGAAACTTAGGGGCAGGGACTAAAGCAGGGGTCATGGAAGAGTGCTGTTTACTGGCTTGTTCCTCATGGCTTGCTCAGCCTATCTTCTTATACCACTCAGGACCACCAGCCCAGGGTTGGGATTGTCCACAATAGGGATGGGCCCTCCCAAGCCAATCATCAATCAAGAATACACCACAGCCTTGCCCACAAGCCAGTCTGATGGAGGCAGTTCTTCACTGAAGGGTTTTTCTTCCCATATTATGTCTAGGTTTGTGTCAAATTGACAAAAACCCCAACCATCACATTAGGAATCTACATTATGACTGGTACAGACATGATAGGAGCCACAGTGGCTCTGGGGGCCAGTGCGAGAGAGCAACATCCTGGAGCCTGAGCAGGATGAATGGCCACGGAACAAGTCTCCATGACATGTCATGACACCCACTGCCGTGCAGAGTTGGCCCTACACCTGGTTCATCAACATCCTGCCCTTCTTGCTCTCTTCTTTCTGGACAGAAGATGCCCAGATGACATAATGTTCTACTGATTTCCCTGTCTAGCAAGAGACTGTGGCCAGACAGAGGCAAAGCAGGCAGTGAGGCTCCCCAGAAACAGACAAGGGGTAGAAGTGATCTCTGACTCTCCATTCCACAATGTGAAGGCGTTGAAGGGCCTCCTACGCCAGGGAGCCCTTCTCATCCAGACCTACTAGACAGAGCAGCTTGTCACAGCTTCCTGACTTCTCCCCTGGCTTTTGCTGTAGCTCCCCAAACCTCGTGATCTCATGTACCCCCTTACCTACACACCGTTCCTTCACTACACCTTCTCTAGAAAAACATAAGAAACTCGTTAAGCTTGTATCCAGTCCTTTGCTCTGTTCTATGAATCCATGTGTGTTGTTCCATGCCAGAGTAGCCATAGAAGAACATGTCCAGTGACCCAGGAACATCTGGATGGGACTGGAGAACATCCCCATTGGATAGTCCAGCTGAAACCTGCAGCCAGGCGCTCCCCCTCCCCTGCCCCAGGTCTTGAGGATTTCCATCAAGGGGGCCAGCAAAACAGAAACTCACTCTACTGAGTGAGGCCCTATGGCTCTTGGCTGGCACTTTTTTTTAAAGCTTCCCAGGCGATTCTAATGTGCAGGCTTATATATTACCTTTGGAAATCTATTACCTTTCCCAAGGGCATCCGTGCTTCAGTAGCTCCAAGACTGGAGGGATGGCAATGGCATGGTGGAATGCCAAAGCAGCTGTGGTAAAGAAATGCCCAGACCAGGTCAGAAGAACTGGCTCTTGCATCAGACTCATCTGTTGGTCCTCTGGATCATAAGACCACCTGCCCACTCTGAGGTCCTCTTTCCAAGTCCTAGTGGCCCTAGGGTGGATCAGAAACCACTTGGAGACTATTAGGATCCATGGAGCTGAGACCTATTTGGACCCAAAAGGGAACACCCTTGGCTTAGACCTTACACAGAGGCCACCGAAGGGCCAAGAGGGATGGACACAGTGTCACTCAGCCATGTGGCTCTCCGACTGTTAACACAGAAGTGGTTTTCCTAGCCTTAGGGTGTCTCCTTGGCTGTGGGGTTTTTCTCTCTTCTAGCTGTCACCCCAGAGGACAAAACGGAACAGCTGAAACTCCATTTGCCAGAATTGAAAGAAAAATTCACCAAGAAAATGGAACTAACTGTGTGACTGGATAGAATGAGATGGTGCAGAGCTGTTGTAAGGAAGAGAAATCAACTGGGAGAGAAACCAGGAAGAGAAAAGAGGCCAGGTCTGTCAAAGACTGGAAGTGCAAGCTGGGGCTCAAACTAGGGAAAGAAAAGTGAGGGTTGGAAAGGAAAGACAGGTGGCAGAGACAAGACAAGGATGAACCAAAGAGCCTGGTCCTGCTTCCAGGTCCTTCCAACTGGAGACTGCGGAATTTCCCAAACCTAGCAAGCCAGAGCTGAAGGCAGAGTGAGGACTCCATCTAGCGGCAGGGGCCTGAAGGGGGAAGGGGCCATGCCCAGGACTGCACCTCCTGGGGGGTGGGGCAGACATAAAGGCTGGCCAGTGCTCTTCAGGCTGAAGGAAAGAAAGGTGGGCAAAAAGATGTGAGAAGTGTGAGAGAGATGCAGTGTCCAGCCGGAAGAAGAGCTGAGCCTAGACAAATGAGAATAGCCCCTGAGAGTGAAGGGGATGGCTGGCCCCATCAGGCAGAGGCTGGGCTTGGAACCTCTTGCAGGCACAGGGAGGGGCCCAAATGGTCTGGAGGGGAAAGGCAAAGAGAGGGAGCCATCTGGTGTCTGTAGGTGGAAGGCAGCGGGTGTCTGGTGTCTGGGAAGTGGGGAGTGGGTGGAACGCACTGGGAAGGGGGCAGAGAATAAAGGCCGCATTTCTCCCCGTGGCGAGGCTCAGGATCTAATTTTTGAGACAACAAATATTAACTGTGATTGCTTTTTATCTAAGCATTTTTGCAGCCTGGAGCAGGAAGGAAGCTGCCCTTAAGGTACAAGGTGAAAACAACAGGCTTTGTAGTGAACCTTTATTTTCTTCTAAAGATCCTCCCAGTCTCCAGGAAGGCCAGTCTCCAGGCTCTCTCTGGAACTAGCATACCTTGTCCCTAGAGATGGAGTGGGGGACGGGCAACAGGCCAGTGGAGAACCAAGTCACTCTCCTTCCCCACAGACCAGAGGTAGCTGACCATGTCTAGGCACTCCAAGCCCAGCTGTGGTCACATGGAACTCTGGCAGCTTAGGGGTTTGTTTCCAAATCACATCCACTCACCCTATATGATGCTGAGATCTGTCTTCCTGTGCAGGATCCATTCACCAGTCTGGCTTCAAAGGCATTAAGAAAAGAGATGGCCAGCATGCAGAGAGAGCAAGAAAAGACTGCGACAGGATGAGGCTTCAGGATGCTCAGGTCTTATCTGGCCCAGGACCACCACCCAGTGATATGACAGCCATATACCATGTAGGCCCACCCTCCTGGGTCAAGAACAGTGGTTCCTTTTGTATCTATTTTTCTTGGGAGCATGTACACACAGGATACAGGCTGAGAGAGTCCAGCTCTCCACTTGGCCTGCATAAAGCTGGGACCAGTTTCTACCAAGAATCTGCACTTGTTCTTCACAAATCAAAAGACAGACAATCCAGAGAGGGGGGTGAAAAAGCTTGGGGCAGCCCCTTCCCCCCTGGGATAGCAAGGCTCTCTCATTCTGCCTATTGAGACTCACAGCAGACAGTAGCAAGCACATCTCCCTGTCCCCACACCAACCCCAAAGCAACCAAGTTTCTACGCAAGAGGAAGCTCTGGAAGACCCCATTGTTTAAGGGTTGAGCCTCAGGTTTGCTGGACCTCTCCCCTGCACTGGGACAGGATGGAGAGAGAGGCTGGTCCCATGGGGTAGTGTTGGAGGATTCAGTCCTCCGTGGGGTGTTCCATTCCACATGAATAGCTCACCCCTATTGCCCATTCTAGAGGAATCCTTGCCTCTCAGGAGGATGGGGGAAGGGCCAGAGCAGAAGCCCATGATCCATAAAAACAAGGAGTTTCACAGGTTATTTCTCTGGCTTAACTAAGACTTTTCTTGAAATTTTTCTCTTTTCTGAAAAGAGAGAGAGATGGTTAAACACTTAAGCACTACTGACCTCTAGACAGCATGTCCTCTCCTAGGATGCCCCTCTATGGTCAGAACACGGTCCCCTAGGTCCCTAACCCCTTCGGTCTGTAGCCCCTACACCTGGCCAGCTTCTAGCCTTGAAGACTGGCTTGCAAAGCTCCAAGGAAGGCCAACTGTGGTAAGAAGCCTGAATGCCACATCCAACTTATGCCAGCCCCAAGCTCTGCTGGAATTGATTGTGGGGTGGTGTACCTATGCAGCCTTGCCCACTCTCAGTTGCCCCAGGCAGGGTAGCCTCCACCCACCAAGCACACACCAGCCAGTCTGGCTTCCTCCCGTCTCTGTGCTGAGGTGCAACACCTAGACCCATGGGGCCTATGTCTCCTGCAGTCTGTTCTGTACCTGCCCATCAGTTCAGATGTACCCATCTGCAGAGGTCTGAGTGTGATGCATTCATTGAAACAATGAAGGACAGTATTTTCAAGTTTCTCTGAGGTGCTTGAAACAGCACCGCTTTAGGTAGTGGCCACTTATAATTACCCTCACCCAAAGAAGCTAAATATTCAGGAGACGCTCGCTTTTTTTTTTTTTTTTTCATCTAGCCTGTGCACTCCCATCTGGGGGAGGGGGTGTAAATAAGGTAAATAAGACTGAGGCAGCTTTGCCTTCAAACAATTAAAAGAATGTTTGATGGTTGAAGCTTGGGGGTGGGGGGCATCTGGACTGTCCTTTAAAAACTTATGTTGGCTCTAACCAAAGCATCTACCATTCTAGAGAAAGTAAGGGGGAAGCAGCCATGCACACAAAGCCGGCAGTGCGGGGTATCATTCCAGTAAACAGGCCTCCTCCCTCCCGCCCACCTTTACCTTAGTAAAAACCTTTTTTTCTTTTTTTTTTTTTTTAAACTGGAAGCCTTCAGGTGAAAATAAAGCCACAGCAGCAAAAGGAGGGGGGCAACGTAGTCTTTCTCAGGGTTAACATCAGAAGACAAGCTTGTGCGGCTTGGCCAATCAGATGCGCCCCTGCCAGCTATAATATAGTGCGAAAGGCAGCCTGTCTCACAAGCTCTCCAGCCTTGCTACCATTTAAAATCAGGCTCTTTTTGTCTTTTAATTGCTGTCTCGAGACCCAACTCCGATGTGTTCCGTTACCAGCGACCGGCAGCCTGCCATCGCAGCCTCTGTCTGGGTGGGGATCGGAGACAAGTCCCCTGCAGCAACGGCAGGCAAGGTTATATAGGAAGAGAAAGAGCCAGGCAGCGCCAGAGGGAACGAACGAGCCGAGCGAGGAAGGGAGAGCCGAGCGCAAGGAGGAGCGCACACGCACACACCCGCGCGTACCCGCTCGCGCACAGACCGCGCGGGGACAGCTCGCAAGTCCTCGGGTTCCGCGGACGAGATGCCGCTGCTGGCCAGATGTTTTCTGGTGGTCCTTGCTTTCTCGTTGCTGGTGTGCCCCGGGCTGGCGTGCGGGCCCGGCAGAGGGTTTGGAAAGAGGCGGCACCCCAAAAAGCTGACCCCTTTAGCCTACAAGCAGTTTATCCCCAACGTAGCCGAGAAGACCCTAGGGGCCAGCGGCAGATACGAAGGGAAGATCACAAGAAACTCCGAGCGATTTAAGGAACTCACCCCCAATTACAACCCCGACATCATATTTAAGGATGAGGAAAACACGGGAGCGGACCGGCTGATGACTCAGGTAGAGACCCATTACGGGTGGGAGACGGGCGGCTTTCCGGGGGAGGGGGGGTATGTGTGAGCAAGCAGTCAGCCCTGCTCTGTTTGCTCTTTGGGCAGGTAGGAAGGCGGCCTGACCTCTCCCTCCCCACCCACCTGCCCACCTAGCGCTCCTCTTCCGGGAGGAGAAAGGAGGTGAAGGGTCCAGCAGGAAGTTTAGGGTTGGGTGGAGCGGGGGCAGCAGAAGATTGGGTTCCCTCCCTCATTGGTCCCATTCAGTTAGTCTCCCGGGACGGCCTCCTCTCTCTGCCTCTGTTCTAGCATGTAACTTGGAGAGACCTTCACTCTGGGGGTGTCTGCCCTTTCCAAGTGGAGGCAGAAAATGGACGGAGTGGGGCTGTCCCTGTACACTTGAAGGGGCCTCCAGGTCACTGCCAACGTAGCCTGGAGCCTTTCGGCTCCTAGCGCCTACCTCCCCTTGTCTGTACATTTCTCCCAAGACCACCCCGCCCTTTACCCCACGACCACCAAAGAACTCTAGCTGAGAAAGCCAGGGGCAGTTCTGACAAAAGGCAGGAGCTCCTGAGGCGCTCGCCTTGTCCCCACTGTATCACGTAGCCTGACTGCGATCCCGTCGTCCCCAATTGTGCTGGTCAGAGAGAATGTATTGATATTTCTTTAAGGATGCTCCTCTGTTCTCCAGAGCCCGCGGTACCTTAGGGGAGGGACTTGGAACTTGCTGGCTTTGCAAACGCTTTTTCAACCTGCTTGCATAAGAATTAGAAGCGAATAAACATTCGGCGGCCAGGGTGGACGGACGGAGGGCAAAGCAAAATCTCCACTCTCCCATCCCACCTCCTTTGAGATTTCTAGGCTGCCAATCTCCCAGCCAAATCGAGACTTTCTGAAACTCCATGCACGTATGACTGAAGCTGGAAATGGGTTTCCTTGCAAATATAGGTCAGCATCCTTTTTACTGCCCTATTAAAATATTCAAGTCCTACCTTTAGGGCTAGGTGCGCCAAGCGGCTGGCGAAGCGGCGCTGGCGGGGCGCAAGTGCAGGGGGCGGGGGCTGGAGAGAGCAAGAGTGAAGCTGCCTGCGCGACGCGACGCGTCGTGCGGCTCGTCACCGGGTACCTGCTAGCTAGGGGGGCCCTGGGAAATTAGCCTTGGGGTGGCGAGCCAGAGCTGGGGCAAAGGGGAGTCGCGGAGGCTGAGTACAGAGCCGTTCTCCCTCCATCTCCCTCATCTGCTCCCGACCACCTTAAATCTGGACCGCGAGTGTGGGCGAGCGCGCGCGCGGGAGCCAGTTGGCTGCGCGAGTCACAGTTAACTCTGCGCCGACCGCCGGGCGTTGGGCTGATAGAGCTTGCAGGAGCGAGTTCCCTGGTAACCCCGGGCACCTATCCCCTGGTTAGCCTGCCACCCCCCGGGGGGGAGGGGTCTCGGGTGAGAAGGTCCTTGGGAAGTGTGAGGAGAGGGGGGATGCTCAAGCAAAGAGGCCTGGCGAGGATACGCACGGTCCCTCAGCCCGGGTGGGTCTGCGAGGGGGTACTGGGCGGGCTCTCCAGCCCAGCGCGCCGGGCCTCTGAGGGCCGCGGAGCTGTGAGAGCGCCGAGCCGCGCGGCAGACGCCTTTCAGCTCCACTTACTCCTGCGTTATCGATCTCGCGGCTAGGGTTTCAGCGCGCGGGGCTAGGCTCCGGCGGCAGTCTCCGACTCCGCCCGCGCGGAGCGCGCCCCTCCGGGGCGCAGGGCTCCCGAGCGCGCTCATTCACTCTGGCGCGCAGGCAGGGGTTTTGCTGGGAGGAGTCGCCAGACAGGGAACACCGCGGGCTGACCTAGGCTGCAAACCCGCCGCCTGACCGGCCCCTCCGGCCTCAGCACCCTAAAGGCAGACACACACCCCCTCCGTTAGGCCCCCTCCCTCCCTCCCGCCGGTCTTTCCGGCCCGGGACCCACGGCTCAGCGGCCCTACACCCGGTCACTCTAGCCGCCGCCACGGCCGCCGCGTGCGTGCGCGAGCAGCATTTGAACTTCTGACCTTCTGTCAAGTTCCTTCGGAGGAACGAAACGAAAACAAATACTTTTTTCCCTTGGGCAATGGCTATTCTGGTTCGCAACACAAAAAGAGAGGGTAGAGACAGCAAATGTGGGGGGTGGGGAAGGCCAGGCCAGAGTCTATCTTCTCACCAACCCTCCCCCCGCAGCAAAGATACCCCCAAAATAAGGACGGCTATAAAGGCGGCAGTCTGACAAGTTCCCCTCGGTACAACCCGAGCCAGCTTCTTATTCCGGGTTGGCATAGTTGAAAGGGAACTGGAAGGAAGGAGGCAGCGAGACTCCTAGACTAGAGGTCTAGAGAGTGAAGCCGGTTAATCCCGGGGCTCAGGGTTTGCGCGTTCTCCAGGGAACCTACCATCGCCCCCCCCCCCCCCCAAACAACCACCCGATTCTGGGCCGAGGCGCCCCTCTCTTCAGTCTCGCCTGCCTCCCAGTCTGTCTCTCTAAGGTGACTGCGCCCAAGTCCCTCAACCATGGCAGGATCGTCCCCAGTGGAACTTTCAGAGCAGTTCTGGCTCGCAGGAGCTCCTGGTTAATATTAACTCCGGAGAGGGAAGCGCAGACAGACACTTTCCTTGCGTCCAGGCCCCAGAGAGTGCCAGGCTGTTGTGCCCGCGGCCAGGGGGCTGGGGCGGGAGGCCACGAGGGGCCTGATCTGCAGGCTGAAGGGGGGGGGGGGCACCTGAGGAGCCAGGTTGAATAATTTCCTACGTGCTTTAGGGCTAGCCAGGGAGAGGAGCCCAGGGGTGGGCTTCAAGACTGTTTTTCTGCTTTGAAGAGTGGGGTCTGTCCCAGCTCCCAGTTAGGAGAAGAGCGACGCGAGAGCAGTCTCTTGAGGGGGGGACACCGCCTCCCTCACAATGTGGGAAGCCCACCTTTGGAAAGGACAGTCTCCGCCTGCTCTGAGCTCCTGGACTGCGCTGGTGTGCAGATCCAGGAGGTGAGCTGGGAGCTCAGGAACAACTTGGCCTCCGCAGACACAAAGCTGGGCCCCAGTGACCCTGCCGGGCTTCACGGTGGCTGCACAGAGTCGGGCTTGATTAGCGGCACACGACCCAATGAATTAATAACCGGGCTGAGCTTCCCGGCTTTGCCTGCGACATTCCCTCCCAGCGCGGGCGGGGGAGGACTCTGCATCTGCCTACGGAGACGCGCCGGGCCTGGTGCCGGGGAGGACTCTGGGGCACCGGGTGCCAACTCGGGCGACAATTGGCGTTGGTCTGTCAGGGTCGAGGGCTAGTCTCGGGCCGGGGTTTTTTGCCTGGGGTCGGTCCTCCGTGTCTGCCCTAGTGGCGCAGTTCAGGGTACCGGGCTTCCGGAGCCCTCTCCGTCCTACCCTTGCTGCGCGACGGAAAGCTTGTTAACGCCACACAGCTAGCTTCCCCCTCCTCAGAGAAGGGAGCGGGGTGGAGTACAGGCGGTAATGAAGTAGGAGATAAGCAGCACGTACCGTGGTGTGCGCCTGCGCACACGACTTTGAATCTCAGTTCTAAACTGACCCTGGTTTACTGATTGAATTTCATGTAAAACGCGTTCAGTCCCCAAGATGACCTCACTCCAACTCTGTCCTTCGGACTTTTCTCCTAAGCAAACCTGCCAGAGCCAACCTGTTGTTCTTACACCCCTCCCGTTTGTTGTACGTTTAACTCTACAACCATATTCCTAAGCTTTATTGCTGCCAGATACAGGGCATTTCCTGATGCGCAGCTGTCTGTCCATGAAGGCCTGGGCAACAATCTTTTGCAAGAGCCCTCCCGGCTATATCTACAGACTATTCTCCCATCCCTGAAACCTGCCAGCCATCTTCTCGGCCTGAGGGATCATAGGCGATCCCTGCAAAAGTCAATTTAAAATTTAGACCCTCCTGCCGCCACTGGGGTCTAGTTCTCTGGGTAATATGTTCTTATTATTTGGTTTCCAGCCACAAATCCCCAATCCAGCATGTTGCCATCAGCAACATAAACTTCCAAGCAGTGACTCAGTGGCTCACCACACACACCTGACTCCGCTGCCGCTCTCTTATTACACCTTTTTCTTAATGTGGGCCAGGAGTGCCCCCACTATCCCAAGTTCCGCTCTGTCCTGCAAGGGAGGAGGCAGGGCAGGAGTTTCACAGAATACCCTCCTGGGCTGGGCTCAGAAGCCTTGGGCCTTTCTGGCTCCCCATCCCCCTACCTTTCCCACCCCACCCCCATCCACTTCTTAAGTTTGCTCTTCAAACTTGCCGGACACCATTCTGTGCAGGGCCAAGAAAACAAGAGGGGAGGAAGAGAACCGGTCAAAGAAAACACGAATACAATCAGGCCCCAGACAAGCCTGGCAGAGAAGAGCTCCTTAGGGGAAAGAATGTGGCTGCCTGGACCAGGAATGTTTGTCCTCCGGCCCTGCATGTGCTGGACATCGGCATTCACCCGCTTGCTTGTCCTTGGGCTGCTTCCCACCCCTTGGGTTGCTATGGGTTTCCTCAGACAGGTATAGGGCAGGCCTGACCTCCACAGATAAAGCAGGGCTTCCAGCCCTTAGAGTGCACCAGGAGTTCTGTCTCATCAAAGAGATGAACGTGGAATCTCACCCAAGGAGAAACTGCTCCTGTTTCTCTGGCTGCATCTAAGTTTCTGGGTTGGAGACAGGCCCTCAGCTGGTTCCCTGGAGAACCCGCCCCTCCAGCAGCTGCTCTGCCTCCACCCCATCACCTCATTCACACATCCCCTGGGTCCTTGGCTTGTGGTTGGTGGAGAAAACACCGACGGAGGACTCAGGCCTGTCACTTAGGGTTCCCCTTTCTCCCCACAGAGGTGCAAAGACAAGCTAAACGCCTTGGCCATCTCTGTGATGAACCAGTGGCCTGGAGTGAAGCTACGAGTGACTGAAGGCTGGGATGAGGATGGCCACCATTCAGAGGAGTCTCTGCACTATGAGGGCCGAGCGGTGGACATCACCACATCTGACCGGGACCGCAGCAAGTATGGCATGCTGGCCCGCCTGGCTGTGGAGGCAGGCTTCGACTGGGTCTACTATGAGTCGAAAGCACACATCCACTGCTCCGTGAAAGCAGGTGAGTGAGCCTCCTCAGTCCTTTCTCCACAGCCCTCCACCTCCAGCCTTTCCTACTGGAAGGTCTGGAAGAAAAGACGCGGGGGCTGGGAAGGGAGCCCTGAAAAGAGGGGGAATGCTCTTCAAAATGAGTAGGCTTCTGTGGTGGGAGCTTCTCCTGTGACGTGCTAGCCCAGGCAGATACCTCTGCAACCTTTTAAGCCACAGGTCAGCCTCTCTATGTGCTCGGAATTCCCGGGCTGGGTGGTTTCCAGAGCCTCCTGCTTTGGGCAGTGGAGACAGAGGTGTGAAAGAGCATTGTGGAAGGGGTACACACACACACAAGCCCCCATGGGCAGAAGGGTCAGCCCGGGGATAAATCCAGGCACAGGCTCCTCCTGTCTGGGCGCCTATGGATTCTAAACTAACTTAAGTCACTCTGTGGTTCAAGGCCTGGTAGGAGGTAATAAACTCTATACTTCCAACGCCAGAGACCACAAGCCTAGAAGCGTCAGTTCTTACTAGGCGCCCAGCTGGGATTCAGAAAGGCCCAGGCAGGATTGGGGAAGGCGATCCTGCCGCAGCGGCTGCCCAAGGCCGGCGCGAGGAGGAGTTCCCTGGGCCTGCAACGCCACACGCTGTTGTGGCGAGGAACAGCTAGGGAGGCAGCCAGCCAGCACTGGGCAGCCGTCAGGGACTGTGTGCCCTGACAAGGCAGCCTTCGGGGACTTTCCATAGAGTTCTGTCCCTTCCCCGCACCTCCTCCTGCTTCCCGAGTTTCCTAAATTATATTTTAACGCTACGTGTTAGACGGAAATAATTTAAATGTCAAGAAACACTGAGTGGGTTAAAAAGAAACTGTGGTTCTGGCAACAATAGGTGTCAAGGATGCACAGGAGCGGCGATGGGAAGGCCTGTAGGAAGGCGGCAGGTCCAGGGGCGCCACCTCGCCAGCCTCCTTGCAGGACCCTGGTGCCGGGAGCTCCTCTCAGGCTGGGGTGGGAAATACAGGAGGCAGGGAGGCCCAGGCGCTAAGTAAGCTCTTCTCTGGGCCTCAGGTCTGTGCTGGACACACAAGGCCTCTCCGCCACCCCTGTTCTCGGAGTCCCTCTGGTGGGAGTTCCTGGGGGATAGCCTCCCAAATGAGCAGTGGTAATCCCCCCCCCCAGGGTCTCGCATGCAGTACAGACCCCAGCCGCGGAGGGCAGCTCATTGGCATTCTGCACACGCGGGCTGGGGCCCCGCGCCGTGTGTGTCAAGCGGGGTCGTGCGACTCGACGACTCCGGCTCGCCAGAGCCCAGGGTCGCATTCCGGGGGGCTACGGAGTGCTTGCAACGGCCAGCCCCGCACTTCATGCCGGAGAAACCGATGAGAAGATTAAAAGCCTTCTGTAATTCCAGCAGGAAGATTCTTTCTGGCAATCTCTATTTGCCAAAAGCATGATCCTGGAGATTGGAATGCAAAGAAGACTGGGACCTCCCCACCCCTCCTCCTTGGCCCCCTGCGCTCCGCCCCATCCTCAATTATTGTCCTCGCGGACAGTGAGCCTCCGAGAGCTGCAGAGGGCTTGGTAAAGCGGGTAGTCAAGGGGCCTTGAGAAACTGCGCTTCCAGCGCTCCGAGCAGGCCCGGCCATTTAAAATTCAAATACACTCTCGAGTGCTTGGAAAAGAGGCCGGGCTGTGCAAATAGTGCCCTGTGAGGCCCGGGCTTCTGGAGAGTCCCTGTGTGTGAACTGCACGAGGGGGAGGGGTTTGCACCTGAGCAAATAGGGAGGGGGTGGCCAGCGTGCTATAGAGTGAGCTGAGAATGGGGAGAGGGGAGAAATGGAAGTGCCCCCTCTTCCAAGGCTGTATCCTATTTACCCCACAAATCACAATGACAATGCCAGGCGCTTTATTGGATTTTAATTAGAAAATCCACACAAGTCTTGGGCTTTCACACCTCGGGCAAGCCTCTGGAATGTTTGTCCAGTTGCTACAACGACTACTGCTATTTTTCGCTCCCCGCCCCCTGGCTATCCACTGACCAACACCAAGGCCCTCCCCGAGGAAGCGGGAGGCGGGGGCGACCCGGGTCCCCGCGGGGCGGCCTCCGAGCGCCGCGCCCTGCTGTCCCGGCGCGAGAGAGGAGGGTGCGCCCGGCGCCCGCGCGAGCTCAAGGAGGCTTCCTGAGGAATCCAAGTGGAGAGCAAATATCCTTCTAGGTTCGCGGCGAGGCTGGGCGCACGAGAGGGGGATGGGGCCGGAGGCGGTGGGGGAGGCTGGGAGTGCCCCCCGCCTCCCGCAGGAGACGCCAGCGAACTTTCCCCCGCGCCGGAGCAATCTCGGAGGGTCGTTCGGGAAAGCGCCCGGGTCTGAATTCAGCTGCACGGGGAGGGCTGGCGCAGGGCGGTCTGCGCCGGACCGGTCCGGATTGACCCACTCCCACCCCACCCCACCCCCGCCTTTCCAGCACCAAGCGCGCGCGCCTTTGGTTCAGCCAAGAGGGGCCCGAACGTGCGCCGCCACGCACACGCGCGCGCGCGCGCACACACACACACACACCGGGCGTACCTGTCTCCTCCGGCACTCACCAGCGGGTCTCTCCTCTCTCTCCCCCCGGCAGAGAACTCCGTGGCAGCCAAATCCGGCGGCTGCTTCCCGGGATCGGCCACGGTGCATCTGGAGCAGGGAGGCACCAAGCTAGTGAAGGATCTCCGGCCCGGAGACCGCGTGCTGGCCGCCGACGACCAGGGCCGGCTGCTCTACAGCGACTTCCTCACCTTCCTGGACCGCGACGAGGGCGCCAAGAAGGTCTTCTACGTGATCGAGACCCGGGAGCCGCGCGAGCGCCTGCTGCTCACCGCCGCGCACCTGCTCTTCGTGGCGCCGCACAACGGCTCGGGAGCCCCGGGGCCCGGGCCGAGCGCGCTCTTCGCCAGCCGCGTGCGCCCCGGCCAGCGCGTGTACGTGGCGGCCGAGCGCGGCGGGGACCGCCGGCTGCTGCCCGCCGCCGTGCACAGCGTGACGCTGCGGGAGGAGGCCGCGGGCGCGTACGCGCCGCTCACGGCGCACGGCACCATCCTCATCAACCGGGTGCTGGCCTCGTGCTACGCCGTCATCGAGGAGCACAGCTGGGCGCACCGGGCCTTCGCGCCCTTCCGCCTGGCGCACGCGCTGCTGGCGGCGCTGGCACCCTCCCGCACGGACGGCGGCGGGGACGGGGGCGGCGTCCCCGAACCCCAACCCTCGGCGGAAGGGAGGGCCGCAGGGCCGGCGGCGGGCATCCACTGGTACTCGCAGCTGCTCTACCACATTGGCACCTGGCTGTTGGACAGCGAGACGCTGCATCCCTTAGGAATGGCGGTCAAGTCCAGCTGAAGTCGGAGGCGACCGGGCAGGGGGCGGGCGGGGCGGGGAGCGACTGCGAGATAAGCAACCGACGCGGGAAAGCGCACGGAAGGAGACTTTTAATTATAAAAATAATAAATAATAATAATAATAAAATAAAAAGTAGGACAGTCCAAAGTAGACTATAAGGAAGCAAAGACCCCGGGGAGTTCTGTTGTTGTGTTTAGTTTATATATATATTTTTGAAGTTTTTCGTTATTGTCTTATTTGGGTTATTTTTCTCCTCTCCTGGCTATTTATTTGTTTGGTATGAATAGATGTTTTAAATAATATGAACGGACCTTCAAGAGCCTTAACTAGTTTGTGTCTTGGATAATTTATTATCGTGTGAACTGTACTCACAGGGGGAAAGATTATTTTGTGAGGCCAAGCAACCTGCTGAGAGTCTATTTTTCTACACATCCCTCGTCCTGCGTGTCAGAAGGCAAAACTCCGCATTCCTCATCTGCTATGCTCCTGCTTTTCCGCAAGTGTAAACTAAAATCTGCTCCATGGGGGTCCACAAATTATATTTTTATACACAGAATTGTAAATTAGATTTTTGAGAGATCAATACTTAACTGAATGACATTTCATTTTTTTGAAATAGTGTAAAATATGAAAATATATTATTTTAATTTAACTATTTTCCAATGTAACAGCCGTCTTCTGTACTGCCTTCATGGTTTGTATTTGCTTTGTAACCACCACTCTGGTCATGTTCTTGGAAACCAAGACTGTTAACGCACACATACACACTTTTTTTTTTTTTGACAAACTGGAAGAACTCTGTTATTTTTAACTTCAAAGAATTTATTAGAAGATAATATTTTTTAAAAACGCACATAGCGGTGAGCCCACGAGGATGGAGCCTGTAGTTTGTACAGAGAAAAACAAGGATGTTTTTGCATTAATAAACTGAGAAATAACTGCTGTAAATTTACTAAAATGTATTTTTTAATATTTTGT
Organism: Psammomys obesus; assembly: GCF_907164565.1. Lineage (NCBI taxonomy): Eukaryota > Metazoa > Chordata > Mammalia > Rodentia > Muridae > Psammomys > Psammomys obesus. The sequence continues at coordinate 9,769,085 of NW_026592118.1, forward strand.
AATAGTTTTATAGAAATAAAGCGTGCCACGCACCCAGTGGTTAGTAGATATTTCCTGAGAATTCCTGTTGCGGCCCTTTTTCCTTTCTTTTCTGGCTTCGTTTTCTGGGCAATCTGGAGATCCGGTATTGTGTGTTGAGTTGTAATGCTTCTACTGTGAATTCAGACCCACTGACTTAGGAAACCAAAGTCACCAAAACAGATCTGCTGCCTGCTCCCCTTGCTATGCAAAGCTTTGCCCACACTCTCTCAGGTTGGTGGTATTGAGGGGACAGTCTTACCCCAGCCCCAACTCTTTGCCAGGAAAGCCTTCTTTGTAGGCAGAGAGGAGAGGTCAAGGTGTCGAAGGGCTCCTTTGCATGACAGCCTGGTGCCTTTCTCTGACCTTGAAGTCTCTGGTCTGTAGGGAACAGGCTCCATGATTGAAAATGCTGTGTCCATTCCAGACAGGGTCCTAGAAGAGCTTGGCTCTCTTAACCCTCCTAGCATGGTCCTTGGAATAACCTCCATCTGGGCCTGGTAAGCTGCCTGCTAGAGGGTGGGTGTTGCCAGGGTCCTCTGACCACTTCAGTATCTCTTGGTCCATTGTTAGAGCAATGGCAAAGCCTATAGTTTATCCCCAGGGCTCATTTTGTTGCCAGTGTTAGCCAGGAGTGGGAGAGGATCTCTTCCAGTTTGCTGCTGCCTGGCAGTGTGTTCAAGAGGACTTTGCCCTGGACCCTAGTCAGGGCACAGGCCTCAAATCACTCCTGGTTCTTTAATGTATCAAAAACGAAATATGTCCTACTCTTGTTTGGGGAAGGAACCTCTGAGGAAGCTTTGATCAGGTAGAGGGGTCTCTGGGCAGATGGAGCCAGTGCAGAGGCTGGCCCTGTTTAATCAGTACTAATCGAACTTTCTAGCTCCTGTCAGGTCTGACTCCTAAAGAGAGGCCTTTGTGGGCATCTGCGGCCCTGAGATGCCTCCTGGTGAGAGCCTAACATTAGAGGTTTTCCCATGAGGCTGTGCCCACTACAGCCTTGGGCCCGGGGATTTATCCTCTACCTGCTTCCACAAGGCCAGCCCTCTAGGCAGCAGCAGCCGTCTCTCCACAAAAGACTTTTCTTTGGTATAACAGGCCTCATAAGCACATTCAAAGCTGGTACTTCTGATGCCTCATGGAATTGGCCATTGCTCTTCTTTTGTCCATTTTGAATAGTCCATCAAAGGCAGACCAGAACGACCAGGCACACCAACAACCTCGACTGTGTGGAGCAACCTGATCAGTTCCCCATGTAGTAATTGGTCAGAGGCAAGAGCCAGACACCCACACAACTCAACAGTTTGCCATGGCCTGAGAGGAATTCTGGAAACAAGGGCACCACAGAGTATAAAACTCCAGCCGGTACCTGCTCCTGGAGGAGCCAGGTGGCACAGCCCTGCTGCCTGCCTTCCAGGCTCTCTCAGTCCTTCTTTGCAGGATCTTTCTATAGGCATAAAAGAAAGGCATTATAATACACAGAGATGACAGAGGCCATGAAGAAAGTACAGGCCATCCTGCCTTCGCAGGGTACCCACGTCTCTCTTCAGGATTGGTGGTATCAGAAATCTGTGCAAAATGTATTGACTGACTTAATGCCAGTCCCTCATACCCAAGGGTTTATACGTCCTTGTAAAACAAAAATGCATGGGAATGTTCTCAAAACTGGTATCTTTGTGCTATACAGTTTGAATAATTTAAGAAATCAGAGACTTTGTTCAAAGTTGGTAACATGGCAGGATTCCTATTCTGTGTGGTCACACACATTCTCATGTCCCTCTATGAGAGCAAGCTGCAAATGTGAAAGAAAAATCCCATTGAGAGGGTGGACGTCATTCTCTCAATGGTTGGGTTGAGTCAGGCTCCGGGAATCTCTTCTGCGCAGGAAGGCAGGTGACTCAGCTGCTGACAGGGTGGCAGAGCAGTCCTCCCCTGGAGGAGTCCCTCTGCTGTCGGTGTGACACTCATGTGGGAAACCCTGGGCACACATGCAAAAAATGCTGAGTGGCTGCAAGGTTTGGCCAGGAAGCACCAAAGCTCCTGCCAGGGATTCAAGCTGGCACAAGGAAGCTGGCTTGTACTCAGCCTTCAGGGCTCCCTCAGACCCAGGACAGCGGGGCCAACCTTCTCTCAGGTGCAGGGATGTGGCCTGCACATGACCTCATATCGCAAGCCACTGGTCGGGTCTTGGCTTTTTTTGAGCAGGCTGCTGGGAATATGTTTAAAGACAGTGACATCAAGCTATGGCCCTGGGACAAATCTAGTCCAAGGCCTACTGATGCATAACTTACAAGCTGAAATTGATTTTTAGCACCTTGAAATGTCTGAAACAAATATCTCATGGCACCTGAGAACTCCATGAGGCTCACAGCTGAATGGCCCCCAGTGAAGTCTCACTGGGACACACCAGGCACGTCCACAGAATGCTGCCCATGGCCTCCTCTCTACCTGTGTGACAGCTGGAGGTTACCTCAGAGACCACGAGGCCCTGTGGAACCCAGGATATATATTGCTTTGGACAAGGCTATTTCTGGTCCTTTTTGTAGGATCCCAACCCAGGGCTGAGAATGTGGTTTTGTCAGCGAAGTGCTTACATCACAAGCTTGTGGAGCCAAGCCTCCCAGCACCCACATGGAAGGCCTAGGGCAGCAGCTCTTTTCTGTGACCCTAGTCCTGGGGAAGTGAAGACAGGAGACTCCAGAGGCTTGCTAACCACCTATCATGGCCAAACCAGTGAGCTCCAGGTTCTGTGGAAGACCCTGGACTTAAAGAATAAGGAAAACAAATAGAAGAAGACATCTGACATTGACCTTAGCCTTCATGGTCACACACACATACACACACAGTGAACACAAAAACAAACATATACATACACATATATCACACATAAAATAAATAGATCAATCGATTAACTAAAAAGCAAAATTGACTTGGGGGCTGGGGACAGGGACTGGGCTGCAAGAGCCTACTACCGTCAGAAGTGGGGGTATCTTTCACTAGAATTCACAGGGCTATACACAAAGCCTTCCTCCCCAAGAGCCAGAGAGGACATCAGAAGGTTTGGGTCCAAGGCAGTGGGCAGCCACCCCCACCTGGTGGTGAAACAGCTGACTGTCAGTCAAGGATGTACAACCACCTCCCAAGAGAAACTTCCCAAATCACTCCAGAAGGGAGTCTGAGACTGGGAGGCAAGTAGTTTTTTCCCCTAGAGAGTGATTCTCAAGAAGAAAGTGCATTACCAGTACACTTTTCACCACATTAAAAAGTGCTGAGTCCATTGGAAGGCGGGCCTGAGTCTGGCATGACATTCACTCCCATGGTCCACTCTGATGTTCAGAACCGGTAGCCCTGTCCCCAGACAGGAAGCTGCTATGAACTTAGCAGGAGTCCACAGCAGAAAAAAAGTGATAATACAAAAAAAAAAAAAAAACAAAAAAACAGTCCCATCGCTCAAAACTGATTTCTTAACAGAGTCTTTCTGTGCAAGGTGTCTATCTTCTCCAAAGAAATTACACTCTCTCCCCTGATTCATCTTCATTTCAGCTGGGAAATTCCCTCCAGTGGCCCTAAGCATAGCTCTGGGGCTGGCTTTCAGATCCTCACAACCTAAAGGCTAACCCACATCCCTGAGAGGAGCCTCAAGGCCCATGTTAATTCCTTTTGGCCAAGTCCGAGTGGTTCCAGCTGACAGCTGCCCCAATGCCACCCATCGCTGGCTAAGAGGGCAGACCACGAAGCGAGGCAGGAGACTAGGACCCAGGAGAGTGACAGCCATCACCTGAGTCACATCACTGGAAACAAGTAGACTCCAAGGCCCCTAGAGGGCGTGGATGGAGACTAAGCAGAGGGGGCACATGGGGATCACCTTGGTCTCCACTTGCACCAACACACTCACGAGTCACTGTCCACTGCTACGCACCCAACCCCTCTGAGGTCTGCCCTGGCCCTCAGGGAGGAAGGCATTGCATGCAGCCCCGTGAATTCTGGTGAGAGATCCCCCCACTTCTGATGCCAGCAGGCCCCTGGGGTCCAGTCCCTGTTTCCAGCCCCCAAAGCCAATTTCGGTTGTTATTAATTAATTAAGCTCTTTATTTTGTGTGTGGCACACGTGTGTGTATACGTTGGTTTGTTGTGTGTTTGCGGTGTGTGTGTGCATACATGTGGAGGCTGAGGTCGATGTCAGGTGTCTTCCTCAATTGCTTCTTCACCTGCGCCTTCTAGTAACTCCATGTCTACTTGGTCAAATTCCATGGCTGTTATTATCCCTACCAGCACCATCAACAGCTGCAGAGATAGGCTGCCCAAAGGCAGCTCTGGAGGGATGCTGGGAGACCCCAGCTCTCCTCTGGCCGTAAGTATAAAAGGTCCTGGTGGCAGAGGGATTGGCCCTGTCACCTGCCCCTTTTACGCACACCTATCCATGTCCTCGCCTCATTTCTCCCAACTCTCATCTGCCCCAGGAGCACAGGGCGTGGGTGAGGGGGTGTCCTGCATTGGTGAATCCCCCTCCCCCGCCCCTGTATTTTCTAGCAGCTGTGCATTCCCTATGATCCAGCACTGCCCTGTAGCTAGGTCAGGAAGGAGACCCAAGCACAGCACTCCTCCCTGCGTGGAGGCCGTGCGCCCTCTGGTGGTCAAGTTGGGAGAAAGTCTTGTGGACCCAACCTGATGGCCTAGGAGCGGGCACTGAGTAAACATATACTTATACCCAAAAGTAAAAACATAAAAAGAAAGGCCAAATTACTATCCCTGTACTGACCTGACTCTCTATCAGTGTACATGTGAGTTCTTGTCTCTCCAGCCATCTGAAGATGGGTCCAGGGCTCTCTGAATGAGTTGGGCTGCGGATGGTCTCAGGATGGGTAGGAAAAAAACTATTCCTCATGGGACTTGAATGCCTGGAAGGGGCACGCACTGTTCTAGTTTCGCTCTGTTGCTGTGATTAAAAAACAAAAACAAAACAAAGAAAGAAAGAAAAAACCTCTGACCCAAAGCAACTTAGGGAGGAAAGTGTTTGCTTCAGCGTGCATCATTGAGGGAAGCCAGGACAGGACCTTGAAGCAAACCCCACAGAGGAACGCTGCCTATTCATTTGCTCACAGGCTCATGCTTATCTAGCTTGCAAATACATCCCAGAACCACCTCCCCAGGGAACAGTGTCGCCCACAGTGGGCTGGGCCACTCAGGAAGGGACATGGGCAGGTACAAGGTCATGCTGGCCATGAGGACAAGCAAGAAGGAAAGGTGTGGTCTAGAAATGGAAGTGGCCTGCTGACCAAGGATGGAGGGCAGAGATGCCCACACAGCTAGAACATTTGCAGGCATTTATGGAGGGTTCAAGCTGCTACACCACTGCATGTGTCAGCCCTCATCCTCCATTGTAGCCTCTCCCCCAGGGCAATGAGCCTTTAACCCTTGCCATCGTGCCAATTTAAAAAAAAAACCATATGGGTCCAAGTGTGCAGTTACACAGAGGGCACAGGGAAGATGTACCTCAGTACCACCGGTTAGGCCCACACCTCCCCCTGCTCACGAGCAACAGTCCCACCCCCGTCAAGTCCTGCATCTGCCTTCAGCACCAAGCTTCGGGGGTTGAACTAAGAGCGCTCAGAACATGCCAAGTGAGGGCAGCCACTTGTGTGGATGTCCAGTGCTGTCATCAGGGGTCAGGGGAAGAGGGTAAGGGAGAGACTGCCATCTTAGTCGCTCAAGCTCCTGCAGAAAGCATTTTGAAAGCCAGGAGAGGTCAGGTGAAGAAATGAAGGAAAGCCAGCTAAATTAGTAGCAGTGCACATGTGAGTGCTTGTCCAGACTTGTCAGCCTGTACTGCTGAGTCCAGAATGCTATCCTATAGCATGAGGAGGTCCCTTGAGGAGACCCAGACCTGGTTGGAGAGCAACGTGGGATCCACCCCAGGAAAGACATAGTGTTGGGGCAAGGCTGCCTAGACAGCAGGAATTTCTGTGCTGTCGTAGGCAGGACCTCCTAACACATTCTGCATTGGCAGACAGGCACTCTGCAACACCAGCATGCCAACGCAGCTCTTGCGTTCTGTGTTCGCAGTCCTTTCCCTTCTTAGTCATGTTTGTTGGTTTTGCGTGTATGAATGTTCCACCTTGCACGTATGTCTGTGCACCACATGCGTGGAGTGCCCAATGAGACCATAAATGGATGTCAGATCCCCTAGGACTGAAGTTACAGACAGTCGTGAGCCTTCTTATGGGTGCTGGGAATCGAACCTGAGTCCTCTGGAAGAGCAGTCAGTACTCTTAATGGCTGAGCTATCCATCAAGCCACCCCCCCCTTTGTTTTTTAATAGACTTTTATTGAAGGGGAAAATATAATCAATACGTACTTTCTGCTGGAATCTATCACAACTGTCACCACCAAGCCTCATACAGCGCCATCCTTCCAAATGAGCACCTGTACCCACGGTCAGGGACCAAGTATGCGCTGTATACAGGCACCACTCCCCTGGCTCTGACATTCTGCTCTATCCCTTGGGTTTCAAACTATGTCAGGACCTGCCAGTGGATGGTGGAAACAGCCCTCTTTACACTTTTTATTTTGAAATAGGATTCCTTTCGGTGGCCTTCTTCAGCCTTGAATTCACTCTGTAGCCCCCATGGGCCTTGAATTTAGTAATCCTTCCTTCCTCAGCTGGGTTTACAGGCAAGTATAGCCAGGCACCATTCATTAGTATCTATGAAATGTGTCGCATTATGTACTCATCTTTGTTATATATACTTAATATAATTAAATATTTTATTTATATTTAATTACATATGTATGTGTATAAACACACGTATTCCCTTATTGATAAAAATGCCAAGAACAATCTGTCTCTCTGTTGAGTTGTATCTGCTCCTGGTGTTCATGCCTCGTTGCCGATGACTATTGGTGACTGCTGACTGGTCAGGGTGGTGGCTGTGGCAGGCTGGGATGGTCAGGGTGTTTGTTTGTTTGTTTTTAATTAATGATACTGGAGTGTTCCACATCTGTCCACTCCTCCCTTCACGAACATTCCCTGAAGCTTGCAGTATTATTTAATAACATTCCTCTCAATGTAGTAGAATTAGTCAGCCACATGGTGGGCAGAGGTGAGTGTGGTCCTCCCGGGCTTTGCTATTCCACCAGCAGGGCACGGTTGATCTACCATGATTCCTAAGGACCATGGTGTCCCTGACAAGCGTCGGCCTCTCCTTTGACGCCCACCCTTGGCTTCCCTTCAGCTATGATTGTCCTCAGGAGAGTCCTCATCCAGAGAAAGAAGGTTTACTCAGCAGGAAAGCATGCCATCGAGTGTCACATTTTCGGCTACCCTGTGTCTCTTCTGCAGCTCCTTTACCTTTCTGACAGAGACCCAGTAGTGCAGGAGCCTTCTCTGGGTCAGGCGGTGGCTGGAGGGAAAGCTGAGGCGGGTTTGATCTCTCCACTCCACATCGGCAACATGGCTGTTTCACTTTCTTATCGCTAGTGTGCTCAGTAGAGCAGCACTTTCAATTTCCTTCCAGAAGGTTTCCTCAGCTCTAAAAACCTGGTTAGCCCCTCAGTGCAAGAGGCCTCACTTTAGGCTAAGCTCAATAGCTTCAACTTTTTATTTTACCTGAAAGGCACATCCTTCCACTTGGACATTTAGAGGTTAATAACCACAGTTATTAGTTGGCCAAACTCTAATATTGTTGTCTCAGAAAATAGCAAGGTTAATGCCAGAGAGGGCTCAGAGAGTAAAGGTGATTTACTACCAAGCCTGATGACCTGAGTTCAACCTCCAGGATACACACACACACAAACAGGTGTGTGTGTGTGTGTATTATGTATATGTATGTATGTATGTATGTATGTATGTATGTATGTATGTATGTATATATGTGTATATATATATATATATATATGCACATACAAACTCAGTTTTATTTTATTTTTTATTAATTCAATTTACTTCTCGGTCATAGGTCCCTCCCAGTCCCACCTCCTCCCGCATCTCCTTTCCTCTATTTCTCAGAATAGAAGAGCCCCCTACCCAGACACCCCAGCTCATCTATTCACATGAGGACTGAGTTCTGCTTCCTCCCCTGTGTCCTGGTATGGAAGTCCCATCAGGGCAAAGTGATCAAAAAGCAGGCAAGATAGTCCATGTCAGAGATATCCCCCATTCCCCTAACTAGTGAGCTGATATGAAGCCTAAGGTACGCATCCGACTTACCTTCTTGGGGTCTGTGTATTGCAGTATATCTATCCTGTACAATTATGACTAAAATCCACTTATAAGTAAGTATAGACCATGTGTGTCTTTCTGGGTCTGTGTCACCTCATTCAAGATGATCTTTTTTATTTCCATCCTTTGCCTGCACATTTCACAATTTCCTTGTTTTTAATGACTGCGTAGTAAAATGTAGCACAGTTTCTTCAAGTCTCTGAAAAAAGAAATTGAAGAAGATATTGAAGATGAAAAAAATTTCCCATGCTCATGGATTGGTAGGATTAACAAAGTAAAAATGGCCATCACAGTAAAAATGGCCATCTTACCAAAGACACTCTACAGATTCAATGCAATCCTCATCAAAATACCAACATAATTTTTCACAGACCATGAAAGAACAATTCTAAATTTCATATGGAAAAACAAAATGCCCAGAATAGCTAAAACAATCCTATACAATAATAGAACTTCTGGCAGTATCTCCATATCTGCCCTCAAGCTATACGATAGAGGAACAGTAATAAAAACTGGAAATAGAAATAGGCTGGTTGGTCAATGGGACCAAATCAAAGGCCCAGAAATGAACCCACACACCATGCACACCTGATCTTTGACACAGGAGCCAGAATCATGGAAAAGAGACAACATCTTCTACAAATGGTGCTGGTCTAATTGGATGTCTACATGTAGAAAATGCAAATAGATCCATACTTATCACTGTGCACAAAAGTAAAGTCCAAATGAATCAAAGACCTCAACATAAAACCAGATACAGTGAATCTGCTAGAGGAGAAAGTGGGGAAGAACCTTGAACTCGTTGTCACAGGAGACAACTTCCTGAACAGAACACCAACAGCTCAGGCTCTAAGAGCTACAATTAATAAATGGGATCTCATGAAACTGAAAAGCTTCTGTAAAGCAAAGGGCACTATCAATAGAACAAAACGGCAGTCTACAGACTGGGAAAGGATCTTCACCAATCCTTCATCCCACAAAGGGCTAATATCCAGAGTATATAAAGAACTCAAGAAATTTAATACCAACAAGCCAAATAATGCCATTAAAAATAGGATACCGGGCTAAACAGAGAATTCTCAACAGAGGAATCTTGAATGGTGGAGAAGCACTTAACGAAATTCTTAGTGTCCTCAGTCATCAGGGAAACACATCAAAACAACTCCGGGTTCTATCTTATCCATGTCAGAATGGCTAAGATCAAAACCTCAAGTGACAACACATGCTGGAGAGGATATGGAGAAAGGGGAACCCTCCTCCATTGCTGGTGGGAGTGCAAACTTGTACAACCACTTTGGAAATCAATCTGGTGCTTTCTCAGAAAATTGGGAATACTCTACCTCAAGACCCAGCTATACCACTCCTGGCACTCCTGGGCATACACTTCCAAAAGATGCTCCACCATACAATAAGGACATTTGTTCAACCATGTTTACAGCAGCTTTATCGTAATAGCCAGAAACTGGAAACGAGCTAAATATCCTGCAAATGAAGAATGGACAGACTCAATTTTAAAAGAATTAAAGTACAAGAGTAACAAAGATTGTTGATCATAGACCAGCACAATGACCAGAATAATGGAAGAGCCGTGGTAGTAGGTGCTGCACACCGCAATGAAAGTGCCACACCTGTAAAGCGAGCTCTGAGGTGGCTGCTACAGAGGTCTCTGCTCTTTCTACCCCATCCTTCTGGCTTCGAGTGTGGAGTTCCTTAGGACAAAGAGAATGAGCTTACTTTGGTCTGGGGAGATGACTCAGTCAGTAGGAGGACCTGAGTTCTGTCCCTGGTACTGACATGAAAGTGGCATGTGCCTGTGTTCCCGGTCCTGGAGGCAGAGACAGGATTCTTGGGGCTCACTGGCCAGCCAGCTTAGCTGAATCACTGAGCTTCAGGCCACTGAGAGAACTTATATCAAAAAATAAGATGGAGAACAACCGAGGAAGATACCTGTCCTTTGACCTCTACATGCATGTAAACACACACACACACACACACACACACACACACACACACACACAAACACACACCACTAAAATGAAAAGAATGAACCTGCTTTAAAGTGTACGGAGTTCAGCACTGACCCAAGCCATCTCACATGCTCTGGGCCCTGCCCACACCCTATTTTGAAGCCTCCAGACTTCCCTGACAGCCACTGCGCTACGAAGGGCATCTTAGATCCACCTTGGGTTTGCTCAACAGAATGCCAGTTCCTCATGCCCCAGCCCTGTCTCACTCTGCCCAGGCCTGAGGTGTGACATGGAGCCCTACACCGGGCCTGTGGTGGCTCTAGCTCCTTCAGGGACACCAGCCTTGGCATCTCATCTTCTTCATGCTGAGATATTTATAGAAAATTTTGCTCCCTAGTCAGTCCTCCAAGACACAGTATTCAATCAAAAAAAAAAAAATATTCTTTTTTTTAGGTCAGGTAAATGAGTTTTAAAATACTTTGGCCCTGTCTACAAATGTGTTAGATGGAGGGTGGGGAGATGGAGACTTTCTGTCAGGAACAGCTCTAGAGGCTTCCTCTGGGTAGAGCTGCCGGGGACAGCCCCTGGCCCCAGCGAGCAACTCCTAACTTCCTTCCCAGCCACAAGGTATCCACTAGCTGGCCAGTGTTATCACAGACACCGCGGCTCCTAGAGCTCCTAGCCTGGCCTCCTCAGGAGTCTTGTGGTCCTGTGGCTCATGACCTCTACCCTCAGGAGAGTTAGCATGCCCTTGGAGGTTCTCCAGTAGTGACTTCTGCTAGAGCTGCTTCCTCCTGTGACAGAGATCTGGACCTGCTGGTGACCCCATGGGCTCTGGGTAGTGAGAGGGGGAAGGGCTGTGTATACCTGATGTACACAAGTGCTTGCACGCGGGTGGATGGATGTAAGTGTGACTGTGTTTGTGTGTGCCTTTGAGTATGTGCTATGTGTGTATGGTTCTGTGTGTGTGTGTTATATGCCACTGTGAGCATATTATAGGTCCACGTGTGACAGAGGTGTAGCAAGGGGTGAGGGTACCAAGAGAAGCCACCACCAACTACCAAATCTTCCTGGAGGGTGGCTCTGAGTGGTGCTGGCCATAGAGGGTTCCTGTCCCAGGCATCCCTGTGAGCACCAGAGAGTGTTCACCCCACCCCCACCCCAGTCAGCTAGTGAGTCAGTAACACCTAAGACCAGCTGCAGAGAGCACTCCCTCTCCCCACTCCCGAAAAGGCCCTTCTGTAGTTCACACTCTCCCCTCCAGCTTCTTAATATTTCACAGGTGGTCATACAGTGAGCAGGAAAGAGGCTGCCAGCTCCACGAGCCATCAATCATCAGAGCCTTTGACCAAAGCTCAGTGGTGGGCATAGGCAGAAGGGAATCTGGACAGGAATGGTCTAGAGCGGTGGTTCAAACCTGTGGGTTGCAGCCCCTCGGGGCTGTCAAACAACTCCTTCACAGAGGTCGCCTATGATCATCGGAAAACGCAGATACATTACGATCCGTAACAGTAGCAAAATCACAGTTATGAAGTAGCAATGAAAATAATTTTCTGGTTGGGGGTCACCACAACATGAGGAACTGTACTAAAGGGTCACAGCATTCGGAAGGTGGAGAACTGCAGCTCTAGAGTGTCATGACTTGAATATAAAGTGTCTCCTGAAGGTGTGGAAGGCGTGGTGCTCACCTGGGGTTGATGTTAAGAGGTGATTGGATCTGAGGCCACTACGCTTTGCCTTTGAAAGCCTTCCACGGAAGCTTAGGCAAGTACTTGCCCTCTGGAGGGAGCTGCCTTCCACAGTGGATTATCCCCAGGTAAGTTCAGAATCTGATAGCATTATGGGGGAGAGGTAGAAAAGAGGATATGGGTCCTAGATGAAGCAAGCAAGTTATTGGGTGCTCTCCTCAGAGCCACAAATTATTCAAAGCTCCTCTCTGCCTCTCCTTCCTGCCTGCCAGTGCTGGACTGAAACCATGAGCCAAATTAATCTTACCTCCTTTAAATGACTTCTTTTGGAAATTTGTTACAGCAGAAGGGACAGATGCTAGCCAAGGACACTGACTTTCTTAATGAGTTACTCCACTAGTGAATTAATACTGGGCAGGAGGTGGGACCTGGTTTCAGAAAGGATGTCACTAGGGAAGTGCCTTTAAAGGGTATTTCCTGTCCCTCTGTCTTGGTCTTTTCTCTCTCCCTAAGCAGTAAGGACGACTGGGACTCAGAGCTGCTGTGCTTCCTGGAAGAAGCAGAGGTCAGTTGAGCCAGCTGGCGGAGGCTCAGACCAACTGAGTTACCTGGAAGGAACACTCTCCAACCTGTCGAGCTGCCTGCAGCCTATGCAGTGAACCCCAGGTTCCTCGCTTCTGTGAGCTGTCACCAGGCTGTGGTAGGCTTTTGGTAATGCAGCTGTCTTTAAAACATTCCTCCCACCGCCATATGTAATCACCCACTCATATTCCTATATGTACCCCCAATAAAACTCACTGGTTTATCAAATGGACTTTGGTGGTATCTCAGTTTGCTTTCTATTGCTCTGATAAAACACCATAACAGCAACTTGAGAAGGAAAGGCCTTATTTGACTTACAAGTTACAGTCCATCATCGGGGAAGCCAGGGCAGGAACCTGGGGGCAGGAACCGAAATGGAGACCATGAAAGAATGCTGCTTACCAGCTTGCTTTCTTGTATAAGCCAGGACCACCTGCCCAGGGGTAGCAACACCCACAGACTGGGCCCTCCCTCATCAACCATTAATGAAGAAAATGCTCCCGCAGACCTGCCTACAGGTATTTTCTCAATTGAGGTTTCTCTTCCCAGGTAACTTTAGCTTGAATCAAGTTAGCAAAAAACAAACAAACAAACTAGGCAAGACAGGTGGAATCTGTACTTTGATCTGTACTTTGGGGTGAGTAGATGCCTGTTCTTATCTCCCTGGAACACTGTGACACAACAGCCTCTGTCACAGTCCTAAAAGATAACCCCCGATGACACCCCAATCTCAGGTGCTTAGCCTTTAGGATTACAAAACAATTAGTTTCTGATTAAGCCCTAGGCTAAAGTGCTTCATTATTAATGGCTCTAGGATGCTGTGGTATTCACGTGTATTCTTAACTCGGGTTGAGACACGTCTAAATCAGGTGTGTGAGAATATCTCCAGACAAGTGGAACTAAGAAGGCCCACCCTAAAGGTGGCCAGCACTGTCCCTGGGCACCAACCCCAGACAGCAAAGGCGGAAGCCTCTCTGCCACTGCAGGTGGGAGGTGACCATCGGGTGGCCCCATGCTCCGGGCGGCCCCATGCTCCGCAGCCCAGCTAGCTCAGCTCTTGCCAGTGTGGTCCTAATGGGCCATACCCTCAAGCTGGGAGGCGCTTCTTACCTGAAGTTATTTTATCAGGTCCCGAGAGGACCAAGGAGTCTTTGACCTTTGGTTTGCAAATGTGTTCTTCACCTCCCCCCCCCCCCCCCCCCGCCACCATCCCCGTGAGCAATGAACTTCCTTTCATTTGTTTCCTGCATAGTTACAGTTATTCTGACACACTGGTTAGCCACTGGGCCCAGTGAACTGAAAGTTGCTATCCTTACGCAGGCAGGCCTCCACACATGGCTGGGTCTGCTCCTTTCTCTTGCAGAAAACTCTTCCCCACACTCAAACCACATCTTACCTGCTGGCATTTCTGTTAATTCTGATAACCAGAGTCTAGGGTGCTCTCTTAGCATTTCCTTATGACAATTTTCTCTATACTCGGGTCTTGTTTTCAACACAAACTCAGTCTTCATCGTAACATCTAATCCTGACAATTGCTCAGGAATTGGCAGACCCACCAACAGCTTCACCACCAAAGATTCAAGGATGTAAAAAAAAAAAAAAAAAAAAATTAAAATGTGCACAGGTGAGACTTTTCCTAAGCTCAGCCACCTAGGCACTCAGAGCCACTATAGCTAGGGTTTGAGGGAAATGGCTACTGCTCCAGCTGGCAGAGCTTGGCGATGCCCTCATACTGTCACTGTGCAAGCATGCCAGTTTATCTTCTGGGAGGCTTCAGCTAGTTTCCAGAGAAGTCTTTGGAGGCCAGGCAATATGTGGAAACTCAGTGTCCCTGCTAAAGGCTCCGTTAGGGGCCAATGCATGACACTGAGGCTGTGATGTCAGAAGCAGAATGTTGAGAGCCCAGGACTGTGTAAGATCTGCTTCAAAAAGTCATAAGCACTACGAAGAAGTGTCCTGAGAGAACAACTCCTGCCCCAGCTTTAGAGCCCATATCATGACACCAAGTGCCCTGAATGTTCAGCACAGAGCGTTAAGTGCTTGAATGTTAGGTTCATTCAGTTTTGCTCTGGTCCATTTCTCTCTTGCTATGTCTCCTATTGTTTTATGTTGGGAATATGTAACTTTCCCCCCTTACTTTACAGGGGTTCACAGCTAATTTTGCCTTGGGTCTCAGAAGCGACTCTGAACTTGGGCTATCAATGTTGGAGCTATTGAACATGATGAGGACTCAAAGCAATGGACTGAACACATTTTGCCTTAAAAGGTGGTCCTGGGCCTCTCAAGATGCCAAAGACAGAAGGCTGTAGTTTAAAGTTTGGATATCTAGTTGGCAGGGTGTGGACCTGAAACGTAGCTCTTAGTAAGGCACACTTGGGAGTGCCTATGTTTCAGATCATTGCTTTGTTTGAACAGTGACCTGATCTACAGATTCCTGCTGGACTCATGACATGACAGCACAACTGTGAGGGGTTAACAAGTAGGAGAAATAACCTAGCAGGAAGCAGGTCACTGGAAGCATGCTCCTGAAGCATGCTTATCCTGGCTCCTCCCTGTGATCCTCTCTGCTTCCTGACTGCCATGAGTTGAACTAAGATGCTTTGACTCCCTCCTGCCATGATGAAGGGACCCATCAAATGACATGCCAAGAGAAACAATCCCTACTTTTGTTTTGTTTCTGAGATAAGGTTTTCCTGTGTAGCCTTGGCTGTCCTTTGTAGACCAGGCTGGCCTCGAACTCAAGAGATCCGCCTGCTTCTGTTCCATGAGTTCTGGGATCAAAGGCGTGTGCCACCACACCCAGCTATACAATTCCTGCTTTTAAGTTGCTTCTGTCATATATTATGATCACATATATACAGGAGATAATACATCTGTGTGGCATCAAAGCCCAGTCTTTGGATAATGATGGCACATTTGATTCATACACCGACTTGAGAACTATATTATTGCTATTTATTAGGCACACTAAACGGGACCGTGAAGTGTCCACCTACACCTCTGCCCTCACCTGTCTCAGGGTTCTGGCTGTTTTGATAATTTTATATTAATTCTATTCTTTTATTACTCAAGTGACAATTTTCTCTTTCATGCTACCATTATCAACTTGCCATTTATACAGGTGAGGGCCACAGATTTTTTTTTTCATATTAATTTGATCTGAAGCTACCTTGGAATTAGAAAAATAATAATCAGTTCTAGGGTATAGACGCACATTATCGTGTGACTTGCAAACAGCTTTTATTACCCTAAAGCTTCTAAAGATTTCTTCTTATTGGCCATCTCCAGGCTACTGAGAAGCAGAGACAGCAACTGTCCTGGCTGTTCCTGGTTTGGCAAAGATATCTATTCACTCAGGAACAAGACAGCTAAATTGAGGATTGAAAACACATTATACTGTGTTAAGAAAGGACTTCTCCATTCCTCTCTTTCTAAGTGCTGTGAGGGAAATGGATAGTGAAAGCTGGCAGAGTATTTTTTCCAGTGTTTTATGAGTATTTAATTAATAGATTTCCTGATATAGCACCATCTGGCATTTATGGCAGAAACCTTCAATGTTATGTTTTTGTTCTTATAGATGGTTATGAGCCATCATGTGGTTGCTGGGAATTGATCTCAGGATTTCTGGGTGAGCAGACATTGCTCTTAACCTCTGAGCCATCTCTCCAGCCCTATGTTTTTATTTTTTTTTAATGTCATGTTTCTTTCCTGTAGCACTGATATGTACGTAATGGCATATTTGGGGGTCTCTGAGGTCAATGTCAGATGTGTTTCTCAATCCCTTTAAGACAGTGTCTCAGACTGGCCAGTGAGGCCCAGGGATCCACCTACCTCTACCTCCTCAGCACTGGGTTTAGATAAATGCCTTCACATTCACCTTTTTATGTACATGCTGGGGGCCCAAACTCAGGTGCTCATGCATGCACAAAAAGCACTTTACTAAATCAGCCATCTCTCCCACCCGGTCTATTAATGTACTATTTGGTCATGGTATTTTCTTTATAGAGTTTCTGCTGTACTGATAATCAGAATAGTAAAGATGAAGTTGCTTTGCATGGACATAGAAAGTAGCATGGCTGCATCTCATTTGTGACAAGCTGATCATGTTGCTGCTCCCATGAAGAGCAGGTTAAGGTAGGTGTCCACTGTGGTCTCTCAATAAATGGGGAATTGTCCGTATCATGCATATTATTAAGTTTATTTGCACAGATCTGCAAAGCTGGCTTTGGTGAGTTTATTCCTAAGAAAACACAAATGGCCATGAGAACAAAAGGGCATTCATCTCTATCAGAAGAAAATAAAAACTCCTGACATCACTGCATACCTGATGGTGGGAAGCAGAACGTGGGAAACCTGGACTCCACAAAGGAGACTGTAAAATGATGCAGCCACTGCAGAGACCAAGAGGATGGTTCCCCACAAACTAAACAGTTATCATGTGGTCCAGCATTTATTCTGGACATGCAAAAATTACTGGAGGACTTAAAGACATTTAAATCCTCATGTTCACATCTTCACAGTAATAAACTACCCAGATGCTCAACACATGGACAGAGAAGCAAAGTGAGGCCCATCAGCAGACTAAAAAGGAATTTCTAAAACAAGCTGCATAAATAGACATTGAGGACATAACAAGTCATAAAAGGACATATCCTACATGATTCCTTTGCCATGAAATCCATTCAGAGTAGAATGGGAGCTGCTGGAATCAGGTGTTCAGTGGGGACAGACACCCAAGCTGCACAGGATGAAGAGGGTTCTGTACCATTTAGGGGCTGCACAGAGGTGTGGCCTAACACCTCAAAGGGCAGAACATACAACCACAAACACACACAGACCTAATGACACTCTACTGGCTCATCAGTCATCTCCTGAATGTGCTTCCCCCCCCCTTTTTTTTTTAAAACTTAATCAACTCATGGTCTGTGAGAACCAGTATTTTAACTTTTATTTATTTTCTTCTTAAGTCCAGAGGTTTCTGTACTTGTCAGGAGTATAATAAACCATGACTAGAAGCTGAGGACTACCAGAACGGAGTGGGTCTCCACTGCAGGCAAAAGGAACCACATTTTTACTACTTAATGGCCAGCAGAACTAGAACGGCCCCACTCCAGAACACATTTGGAACAGGTCTCTGGGCTCCTGTCCTCTGGCCTATGCTTGGACACAAAGCCCTTCATGTACCCCAGGCTGGGCTGAGGACCAAAATTTAACAACCTACACCTGGGCAGCATGGGATGTAGGGCTAGACCAAGTCTTCCCAATCAAGCTACCAGAGCTTCCCCATGCCCCTTCCTATTGCCTGTCAATACTCAGCCTTGGCCTGATGGACAAGGCACAGGGCCAGGAGGGTATGACTGCATGTGCACCCGCCCTAACCTCACTCACAGCCACAAGCTGCTCAAGGTCTGGATCAGGTGTGACATGCACTCTCTTCTCAAGAAAGCCAAGGAGCAGGCAAGAGTAGTACTGTGCAGGACAGTAGTTGGCCCAGACAAGAGGAGAGGTACAAGGGAGGGAGGAGGGAGACAAACAGCCCAGGATGAAACCTGGCTTATGGGGCACAACACTGTCTGGCTTCTCTCTTTGAACAGTACCCAGGAGCAGGGCAACTTTATGATGCCTCACTCTCAAAACAGCAAGCTCTGCATGAAACAGGCAGTGGCTGCAAGGAGGGCTGGGGCAAGATGGTATTTGAGATGATGGCCCTGTGCCTAGGCTCTAAAGAGCAGTGGCAGAACACTCATTTCTTGCAAGTTGTAACAATTACCTAGGAGTTGGGCTAGTGGTTCTAAGAGACAAAGTTACTGACCCCAGCAACATCACTTGGCCAGTTCAAAGTCCTGCAACACAGAGATAGTGTTGAGTGGTTACCTGATTTCATGGTTCCACTAAGGAGACACTTGTGTCGCAGCTGTGGGCTGTGCTAACCTCATGCATTCAGGGCCAGTCACTGCCCAAGCACTGAGTGGGGAGGCAGACGCAAGAGGAAGTAAACTCATCAGAGACAGGAGAACCTCTAATATTTTATTGACAGAACTTTTGGTTACAATACAGCTGAAACACATTTTTTTGCTATGAAACCACACAAATGATACACACAACAATACATTTTCTTTTCACCTACGTCACTACTATTCTTCACATATACAGCCTGCAAGAGTTCCCACGTGGTTAATGCAAAGGAAAACTGGAGTAAAGCATGACAGTGTCACTCATAGGGGAAAGGCACACGACTGGCAGAAACAGTGAGGCCAGAGGAAAGCAAGGCGGTGTCTCGTGGTTTCTAAGCAGTCAGCGCACTCCCAGCAACAGAGCCTGCACTCCAAGCTGCCTGCACAGCAGCGAGGCACACACATTACATGACGATGAGGGCCATATCAGCAAGGGCAGTATAACGGCCACACGGCCACCACTTCCAAGCGAATGAGAGCACGCTACCACTAACACTGACCCACGCCCTGGGTCCTGCAAAGGTAGAGGGGTAAAAACAGAGAGGGGTCATTAATGACATGCAGACCACAGCTGAAAGTCACTGGCATAAGCCCAGAGTCAAACTGCAAAATAACAAGCAAAAGGTCAGGCTCTCCAATTCAGGTTCTGGAGGAGTAAATCCCAAGGAAAGATCTGTCAAGGCAAAAGGGTTAGAGAAACTGGAGATGTGGCCCTGGTGCAGACATCCACACTGTTCCCTCCTGCCAGAGGGAGCCTGACTCAAGTGAGTATCAGTGGCCACTGCAGGTGTGGAAACCACGGAAGTGGAGGCAGAGAGCATGCAGACAGGAGAATCACTGGGTGGGGGAACAGTGACAACACCTCAGGTGTGAACAACAGGGAAGAGAAGCTGAAGGTAAAGAGGGAGCCAGAGCCCCAGCCAGGGCAGGACAGTGGACTGAATAGTGGGAGAAGAGAAGAGAACATCAGAAGCTCTTAAAAGGAACACACTCCATCACTGCGGCACCTGCAAGTTAAACAGTGGGATTAAAGCCGAGGAGGGAAGTCTGCACAGGATACTGCTCTGGATCCCACCACACCTGTAAAAAGTGAAGAACAAGTGGTTATCTGCTCCTCGGCGGCCAGTCAGTGTGGGCTGGGTGCAACATGCTGTCTACAATGTGTGTGCTTTAAGACAACAGTGCAGAATGCAAAATGTGTTAGTCCCCAAACCAGCCTCCGCCGCACGTGTCCTTAAAATGAAAAGCAGTTTAGCAGAAAGTTACATAAGAAGGTCAAGAGGCCTACCAACTAAAGCATATTAAACTTTTAGATACAGAATACAGTAACATGCACCTATCTGCCCCAAACTACACAAGTTTCTCTCTAAAGCACCTGAATTTTCCCACAAACCTTTGAAAAATCAGTAAAGTGAACCAACCTCTTCTACTGCATGTCTAACAGGAAAGGAGAGCTCTTCTCAGTGCAAGTACCTGTCCTTTCAGCTCATCCTACCATCACACGATAGAAAGAGTTAGCTGATCGGCACTGTCTAGGAAAGTCAGGTGAGATACCTAACAGGTGCCCCTTTCTGACACCTGATACCAGCAGGCAGTATACCTGGGATCCAATATGAATCAGTGGATTGCTCTGGTTCTAGTACACAAAGCCATGGGCTTGTGTATCTAAGAAGTTAGGCATTTTAAATGATAAAAACTGAATAGGTTACAAAAACCTTACAGAAAATCCTTAGGATTTAATAAATCAAGGCTAAGTGCCTTTCCAAGTTTAGCAAAACAAAACCAAACACAAACAAAAAAACTTACAGAAAATCCTTAGGATTTAATAAATCAAGGCTAAAAGGCCTTTTCAGTTTATATTTAAGAATATAAAAATAACACATCATAAAATTTAAAATACGCAAGCCATCACTGCAGTATCATTAAACATGGTGATGTTTCTAAGGCTCTGTCATAACTGAGCTAAGCTTTAGTGGCTTCCCCTGTGGGGATGGGTCTTGTTTGTGTCTACCCTGCGCCTTATTAGCTCCTCTGCAGAGCACAGGAGTCAAGTCTCCCTGGCCTCGTCTCCCTCTCTGAGTAAACCAAAGAAACTAAGCATGAGAGTGAGGATGCAAAGCCAGAGCTGGGTCTAACAAGCAGGAGGCGGGAATTAAAGCTGATTCTTAGGAAAGGAAACAGCAACCAACAGAGCCACCCAATGTGGCCTATAGCTCTGGCACAGGGATGTGCTTCCTGACTCCTGCATTTGATCTTGGGTCAGAGGACACAGAGAAGAGCCTAGGAGTACCCAATGATGACTAAGAACAATACTTAGTTACTGCATGGACCCCTTGGGCTAGTGCTCTTCTCACTAGGACCTATCTTTAAATAGTGTCATTCAATGGTCTACATCAAGCTTACCTTCCCAATAATGCCACAAGGAAATAAAAGACAAACAACAAAACAAAAAACCAAAAGACAGAAGACAGGGATAGTCCTTAAGCCTAGTCCTCTAAGACCCTTCACCTAGTCTATGTCACCCTGAGAATTCTTTCATGTACCCATCTGTGGGCCTCTACAACAGAGTGAAGGACCACCTCTGGGGTCCATCAGTGAACATCACTGACATTCCATCCTGTAAGACTCTCCTCACCCACCAGACCACTCTCCAGTCCAGTCCTCCCTCCCATGCCCTTTAGGTACCCTGCCAGCTTCCATGAGCAGCAAAGCCTTCTACCTGCTTCAGGCAGAATGCTGCCTGGTGGGGGAAAATGACCACTGGGGTTAGGACCTAAGCTCTATCCTGATTCATACAACCATCCCTGACCTTTGCACATCACATGAGAACTACCCAGATGAAAATGGTTATGGAAAACCCACCTCCCACCCCATCCAGCCACGCTCCTCCACAGCAAGGCATGGGCGCAGAACCTGCACAAGCAGCTGCCTATTCGGATTGGGTGGGGGCTGGGGTGGGGGTTTTCTCTTTTGGAAAAGAAAAGGTGAGATATCCCCCTCAAAAAGAGTATAAATATAAGGATTTAACAAATGTGGCTAAGCCAAGGGCAACATAAGGTTATGTTCAGGTAAGCAGCTAAGTGAACTCACATTCATTACAGCACAAAATAAACAAGGCAAAGAGAGGGAAAGTAACTTGTCCCCTCCCCCTACTATCTACCTCAGGACAGATGGAGAGTCATTCCTTCAACCTCCTGGAACTTGAGAACAAATAATACACAGATGAGGGTTAATGTATTGACTCACTACCATCTTTATGAAAATCGAATGTACACACAACAACAATTATGAAAGTGTCTCCATTAAACTTTGATAAGACAACAAAAAAGAACTAACAAATAGCTAAGATGTTACTGTTTGAGTTGAAAGCATTTTCAATAACGTTTTAATCTTAAAAGGTCCGTATTTACACAGTATGCTAATGCTTTTTCATCTCATTTTAAATGCATGATAAAGAAAGAACAGAGATAATGGTTGCAGCAGATCTTCCACGGTTTGAGTTCGGGGGGTGGTTTGACTTCACTGTGAGAAGTGCACTGCAAGTGGGGAACATTCTTTCTAATTCTGCTTCTTTTATTTTCTGTGGTCTCCTTCACAGAAGCTAAGCCTTTAGGACTGGCTTGCGGGTCTGATGGTCCACTTCCGGTGTATGCATATCAAGGTCAGAGTGAGTGGCTGTTCTAAGCAGTGCTGGTTTCACAAGCTCATGTGTGTAGACAGTTAAGGGACACACATGCTCCTGGGAACCTCATCACACTCGAAGCGGCCCTGAGGCCAGTGGTGAACAGTGGTGTTGATGAGGATGTTTCCTTAACTGACTTCAATGCCTCAGTGCCTACTTTTCAGACAAAAATGCAGATTTGGGTTTTAAAGGTCCAGCACTCAAAACTATTTGAAAAAGAAGCAAGCTTGTTAAACTCATTTGTCCTATCCTCAACCTCCTACATAGCCTCCATCTCATCCTACTAGAGCTAACATATTACCAAACTCAGCAATTTAGAAAAATATCTATCAACAACCCCTGTGTCTAAGTGCAGTAGGTGGGAACGACAGTGGGGCGACCAGTTGATAGCACTTGGATGGGCTGGGGCCAAACATGCTACAGACCCCACAGGCCTGGCCCTTAGTGCACCTGTCAGGGGGCAAGACAGAAGCTTTGCGTCAGAAGTGGCACCATAACACAAGGTCTTCTAAGATGTCCTATGAATGCCTCTCAATTGCCTCGAACCCAAACAACCACTGTATTCCCCCAGTGCTCCTTGCCAGCACATTAATGCCATCTCAGAATCAATCCTATGCAAATTTTCATGGAGCCTTGAATACCACTGGCAACTTAATTGAACAAATAATGGAAAACTTCAGCTGTGGAAGCCAGCTTCAAGTCCTGTGCCTACTTCTCATTACCCAGCAACAGTAATTGAAAACAGATTTTTTTTTCTCTCTCTCCGCCCTACTAAGATATGTGAGATAAAATTACAGGTATAAAATAAAACTAAAAAGTCCTGAGTGTGTCCTAATGTCATTGTCCATTTTTTAGTATGTTCCAAACACTGAAGCATTCATGGGGGAAACATTTTAAGGCACCGTGTTCAGTGTCTGCCCGACATGGACTTCCAAGGGATGCTTTGTAGAACGCAAGTCTCACCTGCTGGAATTGACCAAACGACTAATGTGGACAGATACAGTTATCTTGGGCAGTGTCAGTCCTGCTGAGAAATCCATCCCTCACACATGTGATAGAAGGGTAACCCAAAGGAAACTCAGCCCTAAAGGACAGCGAGGTAATCAAAGCAATGACAGCACACGCCACAGATCTAGGGCATTAAAAAGCGGAGAAACCCAAGCAGGTCTGACCACCCTTCAAGCTGTGCCTCAACCTATGCCAGGAAACTAGGCCGAGAGGGCTGCCTGCAGGGTGGCAGAGCCACTGGCTCTGGAGTGCCCTGTGCTTGCCTAGCACTGTGCCCATCTGAGTTTCTGCTGAAACAGGTGGCACTTTGGAGGTATTTACAAGAAGCAGAATTGCCACTTCCATGGCACCATTCCCAGACACCCATTTCACACCCCGGCTTTCCAGGGCAGGTGTCAATCATAATCACCCAAATTTTTATCTATGTTTTGCCAGAGCTTGTGAGGGCTTTCTGAGGCCACTCCAGTTAAGCCTGGTTGAGAACTCTTTTCTATCCTGTACTGAAGATAAGTGCAACCATTATCAAATATTCTTTGTTGTGGAAAAATCCTTGGAATTTGAGCTGGTAACGTTCTTTCCTGAATCTAAGACTCTGTGACCAATCACATAGTAGTATCACGAAGAACAAAGTCTACATGCATTGTAAGCACTTGGAAACAAAAGAACATGAGAACAGAGTTCTTGTGGACAACAGAATTCAAAACAATCTAACACCAGACTCCAATCCCATGTCCACCAGTTTAACTTTCTTCTGGAATCACCCTGTGGCTGGCTGGTGCGCAGACAAGTTGGCAAACTGCAGACCGGAGAAACCTATACTTCTGGGGACCTTGAGCCGACCTACAGCTTCCTTGAAGAAATTCCACAGTGTGTGCAGCATGAGGTTAGATTTTTCCATTCAAGATCACTCCACAATCAGGGCCACATTTATGTGGGACAGATCAATCATGTGCCTGTAGAAATTTGAAGAAAGAGTTAAACTCTTACGACAGCAGTTTACCAAGGCACATGAAAATAAAGCAGAATGGTAGAGGTCCTGATGAGCAAGACCGAAGGTGTCTAGAAGAAGGGGCCCTCTCCAAACAAGGAAAGCGGTTTATTAGAAAGGATGTGTTCTGCACCTCTGTACAGCACAGCACAGCATAGCATAGCACAGCACAGCACAGCACCCTCCTCCTCCCCAGTTACCAACTACAGAACACACAGAATACCTGTGGAATTTCTGCTGAAACGCTAGTGCATGGGCTGGCTCCTTGAACTTTGCTATGGCTTTCCGTTGCTGTGGAAGCATCTGTAAACTCTATGGGAAGAAAACAAGGACAATTAATTAATTAATGCCCGATGCGACATGAAATATGAGCAATTACATGGCATAAGTTTATATGCAAAACAGGAGCCTAGGCCATTGCCTTGAATAAGGAAACAAGCCACCTTTCCTTCTTGGCCTCCCTGGGCACCTGTGCAAAGCAGAGCTGCTCAATCAGCTGGGGAACAACACATCCACACTACAGTATGACACTCAGACGCCCCTCCACCTGGACACACAAGCTGCCCACACTCTGAGACTAACACAGGTATCCATGGGTGAAGACATTTTCTTTCCCTGTGCCTTTCTGGAAGGTGACTTTTGAGGATATCCTCACCCATCTAAATAATGGCACTCACCCCTGGTTTACCACAGAGTAAATGAGTTATGAACATGTGGCAGGATGGGGGCAGGGACATGAGACACCTAACACATTCACCTTACCCAGAGTAGGTCCTCTGGGTGAGGGGCCCTGTGCAAGGATTGCACATTGAGCCCCGGACTTGGGTTTCTCTGATTTTAACAGATGTAGCAGACCTGGCTCCCAAGTGAGAACTCTGACAAAAACTGTACACTGAGAAACAGCAGGCCACAGAACCTGTTATCTCACAGCTCTGGCCAACTGCTTTTCCAAGGGTTAATGTGGTAGTGAGAAACAAAGTCACAATCCCCAGGCATTTCAATCTAGTCCACAGACCTACTAGAACAAGCAAGTGAGCTAACACAGAAAATGAAAAGCAGTGTGTGACCAGAGGCAGAAATCAGATGCCAGTTATCACTATATTAGGGTTCACACCCAGCACTGGCTTTAAAGTCACAGTCACTGAGCCACATGGGAAGGAGTCATTTTTTGCTTTCAGATACTGGAGGTTCATTGGATAAAAATTTTCTTCTCAACATAATTTCAGGAAAAGCTTAGGAAACAAAGACTTGTTTTAGCAGAGGGGCCTTGAAATTACAATGAACTTATTTCCTTGGCTCTGAGCTTTAACCTGGGTTGGCTCTCCAAACAGAGGCCCTCCCTAGTGACTTTCTGACTTACGGGTCTTGGGTCCTACACTCTCTTCATATGAAACTGAAACCCTAGGAGACTTATGCCAGAAGTACCCTTTTTCCACTCTTCATTGTCTCCTCTGGTTTAGAGGGGCTTGTAGAGTAACAAATACCATGCTAATTAACATCAGCAGTGTCTGTGGGATCACTGCCCTGCCAAACACTCAGGTCCGACAGGTACTAAAGCATGGTTTACCATTCACTCTCTCTTGAGTAAAAAGGCTTGAAAGACCAGATATCCCCTCTGCCAACACCAGTACTAAGCTAGTGAGCACTAGGTGGTGCCATATCCAAAGCACACTGAGCTTGGATCTCATTCTCAAACACCGAAGTACACTTCCAACAAGGAAAAACAAGCAAACAAACAAACAACAACAAAACATTGTTTCTTCTCAAAGCAGGATAACAGTGCTGGAACTAATTAATAATTATTATTTAATACTTATTATTTAACCAGCCAAAGTAATCAAAGACTCCTAGTGAGTGAGTGAGAGAGGGAGAGAGAGAGAGAGAGAGCGAGAGAGAGAGTGTGTGTGTGTGTGTGTGTGTAAGGGTGCCAGAGAAGGACAGACATGTCAATTGCTTATAGGCAACTATGAGTCACCTTTTGTGGATGCTGGAAATTAACCTCTAGACCTCTAGTGCTCTTAACTACTGGGCCAGCCCTGAGTCATTTTCTTTACCCATCAAATGGTACCATCAGACCTTGTTTTGTTTGTGCACACATTTAATCCCAGTACTCAGGAGACAGAGGCATTTGGATCTCTGAGTTCTAGGGCAGCCTGAGCTACACAGAGAAACCTCATCTCAAAAAAACGAAACAAAAACAAAAACAAACCGCCAATGAAATAAATATCCACACAATCTTACGAAAAATCATCCCACTAACCTAAGACCAGTAGGAACCAAGTGTTCTGCTTCCAGGATGAACAAGCCTTCGCCCACCAATCCCTCTGGGACTCCCAGGGTGGAACACAGCACTGAAGCTTCTATTTCATGTAAAGGGTAGGCATATTACTAGCATAACCTAAAAAAATTCTCCACTGGTTTCAGACCTTTGTTTCCAACACATGCCACTTATCAACAGCAACATTCCTTCTGCCGGGGATTTTAGATGACCACAATTAACTTTATATAAAACAATTATTCTTTTTTTTCTAGAACACAAAAAAGTGACAAAAGGGGAGTATCTAAGAAATCTATATTAATCCCAATATATAAAATTCTGTATGAGACAGGTAAGTCAAAGGTCACATTGTTTCAACTAATTATCTCCAAGAAGCCTGTGTGTCCCACTCAATATGTCTGCTGGGGACCACGAGGGTCAATAGAATACCCAAAATTGCTTATGCTGAAACCAGGGCACATGGCAACAATGCTACAGCTGCCTTCACACTCAGCACAGAAAGCCCAGAAAGTGAGAATTCTCACAAGACCCGATTATAAACTCCAACCTTCAAGGAAGGACCTGAGGCTATGGTGCAAAGCAGTGTTAAAATCTGGGCTATCTGGGCCATCATGCAAACCAGAATTTTCAACTACTACTTATTTTGATTCTCTGGTTATAATAACAACATGCTAACACATGTGTAATTCTCTACTATTAATTCTGGTCTCACAAACAGCCCATACTAAATCACCTACTCAGAAAGCACCTACCCCTTTTAAGACAATCTCAAAATGTACCCCTGCTAACCTCAACACATGCTCCTCCTGTGTGAGCCTCTCAGTGCTGGGATTACAGGTGTGCACCATCACAGTAGCTAAAACCGTTTATCCTTAAAGACAGAGTGTCACCAACAGCTAGCAAAAGTGGGAGCCCAAGTCTAGAGATGAATCTCTCAATAATAAATGCTAAATTAAATCTAACAACCTCTCTTAAGAATCCCATAATAAAGGTGGCTGTAATTAAACTAAGTACCTAAACACCAGGCTCAGTTTTGGAAGGCTTTCTCTTCTACTCATTTTTAGAGCACTTAATAATAAACAGACATACCTATGTTTGAGGAAGGGTCCTTCTTGATTATATATATATGTGTATATATATATATATGTGTGTGTGTATGTGTATATATACATACATATATATGTGTGTGTACACACACACACACACATATATATATCACACACACACATATATATATCACACACACACACACACACACACACACACACACACACACACACACAC